>NC_084732.1:95763310-95805810 GCF_033978785.1 Entelurus aequoreus
ATTAGGACTGAATTAATAAGATATTTATTAATGTAATAATCAAGACTGAATTAATAATTAAATATCTAATACTTTAATAATTAATTAGAACTGAATTAATAATTACATATTTATTAATTAAATAAATAAATAATTAGGACTGGAGCGTCTCATGGGTTGGTTCTAAGACTGGATCGATTCCTTCAGTTTTTACACTGAATTTTAACAAACTAAACTTTTAAACGCACATATTTTACTGACAATTTTGTATCCAATGAAATTGTCAGCATCATTTGGTGTCAAAAAATTCAGTTCACAAAATTCAAGCGCAAAAAATTCAGTGACATAAATTCTGTGTCCAAAAAAGAGCTTTTGTTAAAAACCCCCCACACAAATTAACCTCCATTAATCATGTGCAAAGTGGGCAGCTGTTACTAAAAACACTAAAAGTAACGTAGGATAAAATACAATTAATGAGTCAATACACATGTGAAAACATCAAATCAAAGAAAAAAAGGGACCGCTGACCTACACACGTGCCTTTGGAAAATGAAAAATGTAAAAATCATGCAAATGAAAATGAGCCCAGAAATAAAAACACTTTTCCTGAAATCCTACACGACATGCATAAATGTACATCAAGTGGAATACAACAGTAAATACTTATTGCATGGTACTATGTTGTCCTATCTATGTACATACTTGGAGTTGCAACGCTGTGCATCAGGTGAGCCCGGATCCCGCTGAAGTCCGCTAGGTACCGGGTCCTCGAGGTGACAAACACGAGGTGCGGGTGACACCGCAGGCTGGTGAGCGTCCGTTGCACCCGGCGTCAGTGAAGGCACCACAATGCCGTCCTATGTTCTGAGGTCTGCTGAGTCCAGTGGGAAAGTGAACTTGAGAGGGCGGTGAGCATGGCACAAAGACGTGAGGACGCCCTCCCCGGTGGTCCTTGGACCCTGGAGACCGGGGCGAGCGTGAACAAATAGTAGAAGACTGAATGAGTACCAAGAAGAGGTAAATACATCCAAGGATTTGCGGTTGTGCTGCTGGTGGCACTCGGATCGACAGACTCGGTGAGTTCTTTCAAAATGGCCGCTGGACTCTACGGCGTGCTCGGTTGTCTGAGGAGGCGTTCCTAGAAAGGGGTGTGGTCTGCGGGGTACATCACAGGCAGCCAGTTCTCCGTGAAAGTAGCACAGTGCGTCCATTTCAGGTGACGCATGAGCTGGAAAAACACAGGAAGTGAGTTTTACTTTGATGACGGCGCTCTTACTTTTATAGAACCTCGGTCTACCAAGCCTCGTTCCAGACCAGGAGTGTCCAGACTTATTGACTTGTAGCCCACCTGACTGCATAAAGTAATAAAGTAATAAATATATATATATATATATATATATATATATATATATATATATATATATATATATATATATATATATATATATATATATATATATATATATATATATATATACACATAAGTCGCACTGGCCGAAAATGCATAATAAAGAAGGAAAAAAACATTTATAAGTCGCACTGGAGTATAAGTCGCATTTTTGGGGGAAATTTATTTGATAAAACCCAATACTAAGAATGGACATTTGAAAGGCAATTTAAAATAAATAAAGAATAGTGAACAACAGGCTGAATAAGTGTACGTTATATGAGGCATAAATAACCAACTGAGAACGTGCCTGGTATGTTAACGTAACATATTATGGTAAGAGTCATTCAAATAACTATAACATATAGAACATGCTATACATTTACCAAACAATCTGTCACTCCTAATCGCTAAATCCCATGAAATCTTATACGTCTAGTCTCTTACGTGAATGAGCTAAATAATATTATTTGATATTTTACGCTAATGTGTTAATAATTCCACACATAAGTTGCTCCCGAGTATAAGTCGCACCCCCGGCCAGACTATGAAAAAAACTGCGACTTATAATCCGAAAAATACGGTATATATATATTTATAATAATAATGGATGTATATTTAATATAATTGGATATTAAGAGTGTGTGAAAGTTCGATCCTACCTCGTTTATTTCAGTGACGACCTCCTTTAAGTTTTGTAGTCAATCAGAAATATCAAGCAGCTAAAATGTGTCAAACATGGATAAGTGTGGAGAGAGTGTGTTATATTTTTCCCATCGTGCACTCTAAAGGATTTAAATGGGTATAATTTAGAGTTTTTATGGTGTCTGGACGTTGTTTTTTTTAAAAATAATATCCACAAAGTTTAGTGAGCAGGGTGTTTGTTGACCTTTATGTTGTTAGTCATGGTGCAAAAAAAAATAAAAAAAATAAAAAAATTATAATTAAAAAAAAAAAATATATATATATATATATATATATATATATATATATATATATATATATATATATATATATATATATATATATATATATATATATATATATATTTTTTTTTTTTATTTATTTATTTATTTTTTTTAAAAATTATTATTATTTTTTTAATTATTTATTTTTTTTATTTTTATTTTTGCACCATGACAATCCAAACAACCTTCCCTAGTCATGGTGCAAAAAAAATAAAAATAATAATAAAAAAAAAAATATATATATATATATATATATTTTTTTTAATTATTATTTATTTGTTTTGCACCATGACTAGGGAAGGTTGTTTGGATTGTGTCTTATATATAGACGCTGTGCTTGTTGTGCAAAGTACATCTCAAAGTCGTTGATTTGATTTTCTCTCATTTTCCACAAAATGGTAGCAAATTTGTAGCATTCAGAAACGGCATGGTGTTTGAAATAATTTGAAAATACTCCGCGGTGCAATGTTTTATTGAACTCATGGTCTCACGGGCCCAATGGAAGACGCGAGCAGGTTGCAATTGGCCCGGAAAGCCGTAGTTTGGACTAAACTTTCAGATTACGAACTAAAGGCCAAATGAAAATATGCATTGATAAAGGACTCTTTTGCCTCGGTGTAAACTATTTCATCCAGCCATCGTGTGCCTCGCCATATTTCTTTACTCTGCAACACCCGGTGATCTTAGGGGCAGTTTGGAATGTCTTTCGAGATAGGAGCGCTTGATTTGTTTACCCTAACCCACCTAAAGCACAGTACGGATAATTATTGTAGCATTTTATCATTTATTTGGAGCTTTTTTTTTATGTTATCAGTGTGACGTCATATTTCCTAACATTAAGCTGGTAATGATCACATATACTCCTAATATAGCACTTTATACAATGTTTGTATAGTAAACAAACCCGCACTAAAATATGGACTTTTATCGAGGCTTGGACGCATTATTCATGTTAACGTTGTTTCTTATGGAAAACATTTTCTGTTTACGAACTCTGTTCAAGTACCAATGGAGTACGTAAATCAGGGTTCCACTGTAGTTATTTAAAGAAATGCAAACATCAAAAATAAGGCTTTTTTTAATGTTGCTCATACCTGGATGCAGTTCCTCATGTTTTCTTTGCTGGCTTCTCCTCCACCATTTTGGAGGCATACTTCAAGGCTCTGCCATACATCTTGTTCACCAGAGCGTGTTTGTAGGAGAACATCAGTACCTGAATAAAAAATAAAAATAAACACATTTCCATGAACGTGTTCATCACATCCTTTAGATAGTAGACTGTGAAGGGGGGCGTGGCCTGCAGCGAAGCGGGGTGTGCCAGGACCGGCTTCGAAATCAGCGACAGGTGCGTAGATGGCCCACCTGGGCCTGGTTATCTAATCACCTGTCGCTCTGTTAAAAGGCAGCAGCCGGGAGGAGAGAGTTGTTTGAGCTGGAGTAAGAGCGAGAGCAAGCCTGAGGCGGACATAGAAGACAATTGCTGCAAAGCAAGACACAGACTTTATTGCAAAATAAAACTGTATTGTGAACCTGAACCGGGCTATCATGTCAGTGCTTGGTGGTCCGAAGAACCCCCTGGAGGGCAACCTCCACATTGACATACTAGGTCGAGAGTCATTGATCGATCACCTCCTCGTATCTTTGTAACATTGGGCTGAAAGCGCCAATATTTGTACATTCACACAAAAACATCAGGAGGGACATTTGTAACTTCACTTGGGATGTTGGTGGACAAGGGGAAGAGTTGGCAAGTCTCAGGAGGAGGCGTTTCCCAGCATGCTTTGCCATAGTTACAAGTCACAGTGGAACCTCGATTTAGGAACCCGTCTATGTGCAACCTTTTCGGTTTACAAACTTTGTGTCATTCACTTTGTGTCACGCCTGCAGGCAAAAAAGCAGTGCGCAGCATTTCTGGAGAGGCGGAGCTTGCTGCTACTAGTCACTACTCAGCGCTTCAGCTTGTGGGCTTTTTTCACAATTTTAACAAGTTTTGTCCATTTTTCTAACTCAAGATGAGTCCCAAAAATGCAACAGACAAGGCTTGAGAGAAAGAGGGGAAGGCTGTAGATTAAAAAAAAGACTATAAGAGGAATACATTAATGGCGTTTAGAAGTATGGAAGAATCAATGAAGCAGGTGTCGCAACGCAGTAAGTTTTAATTGTGATGAGACCAGACTTTTCTGGAAAAAATGCCAAAGCAGACTTATTTCACAGCGGAGAAGAGCTACTCTCCCTCTGTCTGCTCCTTTCCAGTCAGCTCCTCCTTTGTTGATGTCAGTAGTTTTTATTTTCTTAAATGTTTATTATTGCAGCAATATAGTTGTCAAAGTTAGGGATTTTGTGATTACTGATCGTTTGTGAGAGCACCAGAGTGACTTCTGTGTGCAGAACAGCAACTTCTTCTTATTTTAGATCGGTAATAAAGAGAAACTTGATCCATCACCCCTTTGTTATGTTTGTTTGATATACAGTACTGTATAGCACGATATATTGTGTTGAAAGTGTACAAACCTCCACTAAAATATGGATTTTTGTCAAAGCTGGAACCCATTATTCATATTTACCGGTACATTGTTTCTCATGCTTCACTATGCAAACTTTTGGTAGAAAGAAAAAATCAAGTTTGTAAATCAAGGTTCTGCTGGCAGTGATTCTCAAACTGTGGTACGCGGGCTCCATCTAGTGGTACGCCAAAGAATCACTTAATTAAATATTCAAACACAGTGTTACTGTTCAAATTGTGTGTAATTTTACGGTGGCCAAAATATTAAAATATACTTGTTGAATAAAACCTCTGTCTTGTTTTTAATGAATACTTAGGCCTACTACTCTCCTGTATTTTTATGTTGGTCATTATGGTGGTACTTGGAGAGCCAAGTGTTTTCTGAGGTGGTACTTGGTGAAACAAGTTTAAGAACCACTGGTCAAGGGAGAGAGAAGATCATATTCTTTAAAATTGTCTTCAGATGAGACGTCGGGGGTTCAAGACGTGATAAAACATGCTACGTTTGAGTGGCATGTACACAGAATATAGGAATACAATATTCAACTTAAATTTAAAGAGAGAGTATTTTGGAGTGGGCGTTGAGACATTTCAACGTCAAAATAATCAAGTTTTGGACTAAATTAAAAAAAATAAGAACAAGCCCCACCTTGGACTCAGTCAGCTCCGCCCACTTCTGCACCTCCCAGAAGGTTTCCATCAGATTGTCAGCCACACCATGCAGCGTGTCGTCAGAACTGCTTGGCAACTGAACACCAATCTCCTCCACATCGGCTTGGCCCGTGGCGACGGCGTCGCTAGAGTCCTGAGGCGTGGGCGTGACAAGCTGGTCGGCCAGAGCGCAGCCCTTCCTACACAGAGCGTCCAGCAGGGACGACTTCTGCTTCTCCATGTCCCTGAAACGTTCATGTGGCACGTCAAGACTCGCACTTGGCGACACGACAGAGCAGCGTGAGGGTTTGTGGTCAAATAGGCGACGTCAGAGCCACGTACGTCTTGATGGAGGCGGCGTCAGGTCGAGGGTCCGTTTTCATGGTGAAGAAAACAGCCAAGGCGGTCTGGTCAATGTGGGAGATGACCGTGTCGGCGGCGGATACTACCTCCCTCAGACGTTTTACACGCTCCTAAAACAGCAACAGGAGGAAAGACTGGCATTGACACTATGTGCAAATGATGTTTTATGAAATAGGAACCTCTCTTTTTGCGAACCTTTTGACCTTAATTGAACAATATTGCGGTCTAAAACATGACATTTGTCAAATAAAACATGTCTGCGTCACTCAACTTAAAGTAGCAGAAGAGTGGAAAAAGAAGTTGCCTCTATATAGAAGCTATTATCATATATATCTGATTTATGACACCTAAAGACCTACAAAGTTTGCGAATAAATAGATATGATCAAAATAGTATCAATCTCACGTAGATTCCAGAGCCATTTTGAGTAGAGATGTCCGATAAATGCTTTAAAATGTAATATCGGAAATTATCGTTATCGGTTTCAAAAAGTACAATTAATTACTTTTTTTTAGAACGCCGCTGTACGGAGCGGTAAGTACAGAGCAGTTGCGTCTCCCTCACACAACACAGGAGTTGACGACTGCAGCATTAGAGGTTTACTGGCGACGCTTGATGACCTCATCAAACTGCCGCGCGTGGAGCATAACAACAAGAGTGTTGTTGCCGGTGCTGTAGCCGTGGCTAACAAGCGAGCTCGCTCGGTGACTGACTAACGACACCATGTCTATGGTTTGGGATTATTTTAAAGTGTGTCTGATGGATAAAAAAACTGGCAATTTGCAATGACTGCAAAAAGGTGGTTATGCGAGGAGGAGCCAAGACGTCTTCCTTCAGCATTTCAGAAGCTCTGTCTGACTGGTAGGCCACTTCAAGCACTCACCACTAGCTTGCAGCACATTTGTGTTACTCATACAAATACGTTAGAGCAGGGCAGATTGAGCCCAGTATATAATTTCCTGTTATACAGTATACCAGGCAGTCTTGCACTAAAGGAGGACTATGTTATTGTTTACTTTATGACTCTAGTATACTCTGGACTGAAGCTGTGTGCCTTCATTGTTTTTGTAGCTGTTGTTTTGAGGCATGTTTAAAAAAAATAAAAAATAATGCACTGTGTGAAAGTCAAAGTATAGTATTTCCCATAGTTGTAGTGGGTATCAGATGTCCCAAATTCCAAGCTGCTGTTTTGAGGCATGTTACAAAAAAAATAATGCACTTTGTGACTTCAATAATAAATATGGCAGTGCCATGTTGGCACTTTTTTCCATAACTTGAGTTGAAGTTGGTCTCTTATTTTGGAAAACCTTGTTACATTGTTTAATGCATCCAGCGGGACATCACAACAAAATTAGGCATAATAATGTGTTAATTCCACTAGTGTATATATCGGTATCGGTAATTAAGAGTTGGACAATATCGGAATATCGGATATCGGCAAAAAAGCCATTATCGGACATCTCTTATTTTGAGAGATAATGAGGAAGCCAGTCACGTGATTACTTGACGTCACGTTAGGAACCGCAGATCCCTTCCCCATCAACAACAATGCAAATCATGCAGACTTTGTGAGAGCCAACAACGACAACTTTGAGAAAAATAATGATCCAGAATCTTATGTTGTTGATACTGGATATAAGGAGGAAGAGCGACAGTGGATGAAAAGCGTTACATCTCATTCAGGGTGGCGCCTCTTTTACGCACACACGGCCCCTCCCCCGGCCCTTCCTTTCTTGTCAGCTCAGCCTTTGCCTACGTTAATGTAAGTGGAATTTACTTTTTTAAATGTTCATTATTGTAGCAATGTGATTGTTAAAGTTAAGGATTTTTGTGATTTCTGATCATTTGTGAGGGCACCAAAGAAACTTATGTGTGCGTGCCTGGCAGTTTAGCTTGCCTTTGTTGTTATTTTGGCTTGTTAATAAAGAGAGAGTTGATTGTTATGTTTGTTTGATATAAAGTACTTTATATTGTGTTGGACTTTTGTCGAGGCTGGAACTCATTCATTATTACATTGTTTCTAATGCAGAAATTAGCTTGACTATACGAACTTTACTGCACATAAAAAGGGTGTCTTCTTGATGGCTCGTTACCTTTTCAGAGTCCAGCTGATGTAATCTTTGCACATGCAAAGGAAGGTAATCAGAGTAATTCTCCTTCAGGTCATCATAAAGCGAGCAAGAGTCCAACCTGACAGAAAGGGAACAATAATGAATAAGAAAGAACATTTTGAGAAAACCCGTTTTTCAAACACCGACTTTGTCATCCACTGAATCTTCAAGTCTCTCATGGCTTCCGCAAACTCTTCTTTAACGTCTTTCTCTTTTTCGCCGTCCTTGTCCTTCTCCTTCCCGCCGTTCTTCGCCTTGTTGGGCGCAGGGATCAGGTGGTAGACGACAGAAACAATGTCCTGCACAAACACAAGAAGTGGGGAAAATCAAGTAACAACAAGAAGTCAGCAGCGACATTACAACCTGTGCCAAAAAAACAAAAACAAAAAAATGTCAATATAAGCTGCGATCACAGCTTTTTCAAACATCCTCTTGCATTATTCCAACAAAATAAATTAGTACAGAGTTGACCTTAGGTGCAAAAGAAACAAAAAGTGCATGAAAGTTTGCACACAAGCGTTTCGACATTGCATCAGATCTGTCCATTTGACCAACGCTGCCATTTTTGGGTCGGATCACCCCTCAATGAATAGGGTTCCGTCTTAAATCTGACAATCATGCATTCTTACTTTGAAAGAAATCTGTTGAGACACCAACAAGGAAGACGGACGAAAGAAAATACAATGTGGTTCTGTCAAAACAAAAAAGCTAGTTGAGTCCTAAGTCCACACATCACCAGACATTTCCAACTTCTATGAAGACACGTTTGACATACTTTCACAGGAAAAATGGAAATAAATGGAACAAATCTCAAAAGTGGGGTAGAGAGCATTTTCCACAAGGTAGGAGAGCAGAGGGCGCTCTGTTGTTCGGTGTTTTTAGCTCATCCAGTACCTTTTTAAACTTTCTTTGTCGTTTTGCAGAGGACTGCCCCTGGTGGTCAGAATAGCACACAGTAAGGAAGAGACAACACAAGCACACCAAAAAAGGATTCTTTATGTTTCGTTCATTTCTCTTCCATCCTCACTTAGGGATTCAATGGAGAGACTGTTAGACTTGGACATCGGGAATTAAACAATACCATGTAGGAAAGGACACTTTTCGATTGAGCAGGTTCAATGCAAAATAACAACAACTTATCAATACCTTGGCATTGTTGCCACTGAGGAAAGGCTCTTCCAACAATATTTAACCATGCAGATTTTGACTTTTAAATACAGTCAAGTCTGAAAATATTCATACTTCTGGCAAAAACTGACTTAAAGTATCTTATTTTATTTTATTGGAGATGATGTCTCACAGAATATGTTGATGTACAAGAGACCTCATTATGGGGAAAACAATATTTATTTGCTTTTATTTACATTTGAACAAAATCAAAGTCAAATTTTGCCAGGGGTATGAATAATTAACATCTACACCAACTAAGGTTAGAGATGTAACAGTATGAACATTTCATATGATCGTTATCGTGACCAAAATGCTTACGATTATATTCATTATCGTTGAATGTGCCCAAAAAGTACTTATACACACACTGAAATCTTTTGACCAAGTTATTTTTTCAATAACTAGTACAAATAATCATACTGTTAGAAAAGCCACTATTTTGTAAGTTTTGTGTTTTGTACAAAGTAATTTTTTCCACATTGTTATGTTATACCCCTACTCTAAAATGGAATAAATCCATGTTTGGCCTAAAAATTCTACACGCAATACCCCATAATGACAATTTAAAAATGTATTTTTATTTATTTAAATGAAATAAAAATAAAAATAAATTCAGGTACATGTACATAGGTATTCACAGCCTTTGCTCAATACTTTAAGAGGTGCTGCAAAAAGGAAAAAAGACATTTTATTTGCTAATATTCATTTTATTATTGTGTGAATGCTCCAAAGCATTCAAACATATGATTTTCTACACCAAAATGTTTCTATTTATTAAACTTCTTCTCCAGATTTTGGCGCGCTCTACCTTCCACATTTTTCACCCGATTCAAACCGTTCCAACATCAAACTGTTCAGCCTATTCGGGAATCGCGGTCTTTCCCTTGACAAATTCAAAAAATTCCCAGATTTCCCAGAATTCCAGGTTTTCCGGGACATTTTCCCCATTCAAAATGAATTGGCCATTTTTCAAACTTCCCCCATTTCCACCTTTTTCAACCGATTCAAACCATTCGGTGCAATGGTTTGATTCGGTTGGAAAAAGGTGGAAACACATTCCAACATTCTGGAAATTTAAACTACCTTTTTTTCAAGTTCCAAAAAATTCCAGGATTTTCCAGAATACCTGGTTTTCGAAAGCCCTATTTTCACCCTTTTTTCTGGGGACTACTCCTTCGACATCTTTCAACGCATTTCAACCTTTCCACCGTCAAAACATTCGTCTTAATCAGGAAAAAAGCAAAGTTGTTTTTTGAACTTAAGGCTGTAATTGCTGCCAAAGGTGCATCAACAAAGTATTGAACAAAGGCTGTGAATACTTATGTACATGTGATTTTTTAAATACATTTGCAATTTAAAACAATTTCCTTATGGGGGTATTCTCTGTAGATTTTTCAGGACAAACATTAAATTATTCCATTTAGAATTAAGGCTGTAACATAATGAAAAAATGAAGTGCTTTGAATACTTTCATGATGCACTGTATGCTTCACTGATAGTGTATAGATGTGTGTGTCCAAGTTAAAGGAAACGGCAGGCCGTCTTCTTCTAATGGATTTATTACAGTCTTTGCAAACTGGGTAACATTTGCTGTGGTCTGGAACAACAAACAACTATGAGAAATGTAGCCGATATTACATACAGATAATGTGTCATGAGACATGCAAATATAAATTAAATACACAGAGGACATACAAGTAAAGGAAATTCAAATGAGCTCAAATATACCTACAAACGAGGCATAATGATGCTATATGTACATACAGCTAGCCTAAATAGCATGTTAGCAACGATTAGCTTGCCGTCATGCACTGACCGAATATGCCTGATTAGCACTCCACACAAGTCAACAACATGAACAAAGCTCACCTTTGTGCATTCACGCACAGTATAAAACACTTGGTTGACAAAATTAGATAAAAAAGGCGCGGTGAGTTCAAAGACTGCAGAAATTAGTAGGACAAACCGGCGCTCACCAAACACTCTCACCAGTGAAGCATGTTTAATATAAATAATGGAATTTCTAACAATTAGGGAAATTTGTGTCATGTTTGTCCTCCTACAGAAACCATATTAAAACTAAAATGTTAAAAAATTAAAATATTCCACCCCCCACCTTTTTCCATTATAATAAAAAAAAAATTAAATCTCCAGAGAGCCACAAGGGCGGCACTAAAGAAAGAGCAGTGAGTGGCCGACCCCCGGATTATGGTATGTCTTTTCTTAATGGGGAAAGACGTTAATGTGTCTTGTTTTTATGTTAGCATTTAGGCTGGCCAAATGGCGCCAGTCAGTCCGTGAGTTTATCAACCACGGTTATCAATCATATTTTTTCCATCATTTAAAGTTAAAACGGCGTTACTAACCTTCATGAGTTTTACCGCAGTTATCATTATTAATGTTTATCGTTACATCCCTAACTTAGGCAAGGAATCATGGCCCTACAAAGTAAAAACATAATGAAAAAACAATTGGTCCTTCTTTGCAGGTACAAAAGATTTGACTCATCCAAGAAGACAAGCTTTTTAAAGTATCTGTGTGGGATTTTTTGCCTACTGATCCAGGAGAGAACTTCTGGGATCAGAGTTAATCCATGGCTCAAAATCTTAGTTTAGGTCTTACTAAAAGGTAGGCAAGAGGTCCTGGTCAGTCAAGATTTTCCACTAAAGTCAACTAAAATGTTTGTTTTATAATCATATTTTCCCCACAATTCTAATAGTCATATAAACAGTTTTCTCGTTTTTCTTCAGCCTTTCCTTGGAGCCAGAGGTGAACATGTGACTCAAACACATGTTGTCAGAACAAGTTTAATACTGTGTCATCTAATTACAGAAAACACACCAGCAAAACCAGATAGGTTGAGGCTAACAGGTTTTTTGTGGCGGCAGATGAATCAGAGAAGAAAGGGAATAACGTTCACGGGCAATAAATGCAAGTTCCACATAACCGCTGATTCACTGACACAACCGACCAGTTCAGGAGACGCTCTTTTGAAAGCGAAACCCAACGGTTTTAGAAGAAGGTATTTCAACCCTAATCTTTAGGATCAAACCATTTAAATGATCAGATTCTTCATTTGAATAACTAAGATCACATGTACAGAACAGGCCAAAAGTTTGGACACACCTTCTCATTTCAATGCGCTTTCTTTACTTTTCAAGACTATTTACCTTGTAGATTGTCACTGAAGGCATCCAAACTATGACACCTGTGAAGTGAACACCATTTCAGCTCATCGAGAGAATGCCAAGAGTGTGCAAAGTAGTAATCAGAGCAAAGGGTGGCTATTTTGAAGAAACTACAATATAAAACATGTTTTCAGTTATTTCACCTTTTTTTGTTAAGTACATAACTCAACATGTGTTCATTCATAGTTTGAACGCATTGAATAAGAAGGTGTGTCCAAACTTTTGAACGCATTGAATAAGAAGGTGTGTCCAAACTTTTGAACGCATTGAATGAGAAGGTGTGTCCAAACTTTTGGCCTGTACTGTATTTGTACAATTGGAGGTGCAGGACTGACAAATCTGAAAGAACTCAAGTCACTCACTGCTTTCTTCCCGTACTCGCTCTTTGCCACAACAAGAGACCCTGAGAGATAGCATCCTGGACTTGTCCCTTTCGGAATCCTGAAGAAAGGACAAACAGAAGCGACAGGGACAGAAATATAATTATTTATCATAGTGGAGCGTATGTGAAAACTATGTCCATTAAGGATGTAACGGTACGTGTATTTGTATTGAACCGTTTCGGTACGGGGGGTTTGGTTCGGTTCGGAGGTGTACCGAACGAGTTTCCACACGGACTGCACGGACGGACATAAGTAGCATACCGCACGTTTTGTAAACAATGCACACCGAGGCACAACACACAGCATGCTGGTGTAACGCAGGTGTCAAATACATACTCAGTGTTTCCCACACATTCATTTATTTGTGGCGGCCCACCACAAAAGAATTACGTCCGCCACAAATAAAAAATAAAAAATACAAATATATATATATATATATATATATATTTTTTTTTTGTCCTGTCCAGCTTCTCAGGCAAATCACATAGTTGATGTAGATGCCCATATAGGCTGTTCATATTTACTTTACAAAAGAGAAGTGTAGGATACTTCTCTTGTTGCCTTATTTGTATTTGACCACTACTGTTTTCTGTTTATTTGTTACTGACTGTGGCAGGACACCTCTGCCTCTGTTTCACTTTATGTTGCTGGTAAATAATATGGTTGTAATAGTAGGCTGAAGTTAAATTATTTAGTATGCACTAATTAAAGGGGCAGAGCTTGGGAAACACTGATACTTTTGCGGAGACTACTAGCCTCTTGCTATTACTCTTTGTCACGTGACTAGGGAGAACACGCAGCTCTCCCTAGTCACGTGACCGCCACGGTTCCAATCAGCTGTACTTATAAGCCGGTAGCAGGAAGTGGCCAATAGACAGGACGTGAGGGGAGACAGATTGTATTTCTGCTCGAGGTAGGTTTTTATTCACCTTTTCACCCGAAATATTGTGCTGACGGGATTCTAAACTAAATGGCTATTTGTTAACTTTATAGAGCCGACTACCAGCGCCGTATTTGTTGTCATTAAGCTGTGTATGACTGTAGACGCGGAGTTGGTGAGTCCATGTTTATGAAAATATATTAGTCTTTCTTCCATTGTTTCATTACAACAGTCTTTGTGGCATATTTCTCAATCGTCCATATACAAGGTTTAAGACTCGAACCAATGATAACTATTGTGTATTGAATGTACTTTTGAATGTGTTTGATAATAAGCACGTTTAGTACACTGACTGAATTGTATAGGTCATATTATGGTTATTTTAGCACTTTATTGCATATTGTGATTCTGACATGTATGTTGATTTATATTGTACAATATTGAGGAAAAAACTACAACCTGTTCTGAATACTTTATAATGCAATTAGTGTTATTTAATGAAGATATCTGATTTGTGTACACATTGATTTATAAGGATGGTCCTGGTTCTTACACAGGCCAGGCTTCTCTTTATGATGGCGAGCTAAGGCAAAAAAGCATCTAGTCCAAGGATCGTTCTTGGGAGGTTCCAGCCAGGAACTCCACCACCTGTTCTGTCTGGGCTGGTAGGAGGCTCTCGAGCCAACCCTCTACACAATTTCACCCTTAACCGCAGCACATGGACTGTACTGCTTTACTCTCCAAAACCTTTCTCCAAGAACTGTATTATCTGAGCTGAGATTTAAACAAGATCCAGAGACACTAAATAATTGAATTGGAACACACACAGAGCTATTTGTGTGTGTGGGCGGTATAGCTCGGTTGGTAAAGCGGCCGTGCCAGCAACTTGAGGGTTCCGGGTTCGATCCCCACTTCCGCCATCCTAGTCACTGCCGTTGTGTCCTTGGGCAAGACACTTTACCCACCTGCTCCCAGTGCCACCCACACTGGTTTAAATGTAACTTAGATATTGGGTTTCACTATGTAAAAGCGCTTTGAGTCACTAGAGAAAAGCGCTATATAAATATAATTCACTTCACTAATTCACTTCACTATTTCTATTTTTGGGCAGAATTATTATAGTGTTCCCAACGTTAAAAGGATAAAGCCATTGTTTACAAATTTGGTAAATAAATAACCAAAGAAATTATATTTTGTTGTTTTCTTACTGTACCAAAAATGAACCGAACCGTGACATCTAAACCGAAGTACGTACCGAACCGAAATTTTTGTGTACCGTTACACCCTTAATGTCCATACAATTAGTGCAGAATGGGGTTGGTTAGCATAATAGCTGATACTGGTGACAAACGGTGCCTGAAATACACATTATGTTTAAAAACAATGCCTTTTTCTAGCTACAGAATTTTGTGGCAAAATAGTCATTTAAACACTTCAACATGAGGAATAACATTATAACTAGAGATGTCCGATAATATCGGACTGCTGATATTATCTGCCGATAAACGCTTTTAAATGTAATATCGGAAATTATCGGTATCGGTTTCAAAAAGTGCAATTTATGACTTTTTAAAACGCCGCTGTCTACACGAACGTAGGGAGAAGTACAGAGCGCCAATAAACCTTAAAGGCACTGCCTTTGCGTGCCGGCCCAGTCACATAATATCTATGGCTTTTCACACACACAAGAGAATGCAAGGCATACTTGATCAACAGCCATACAGGTCACACTGAGGGTGACGGTATAAACAACTTGAACACTGTTACAAATATGCGCCACACTGTGAACCCACACCAAACAAGAATGACAAACACATTTCGGGAGAACATCCGCACCGTAACACAACATAAACACAACAGAACAAATACCCAGAACCCCTTGCAGCACTAACTCTTGGACGCTACAATATACACCCCCCCGCCGTGGATAGACAACACGTTCAAAATCGAGCCGGTGTTCTGGCAAGACATGCACCCTGGAATTCATGCAACTCCCACATCTGCGGTCCCTTCCAACGTTTCTTATTGTTCCCATTGGGTTTTTTCTTGCCCGGATGTGAGATCAGAGCCGAGGATGCTGTTGTGGCAATAGCATACATCAAGTACCAAAATATGACTCTGGTGTATACCGTACCTATAAAATTTGCTCAAAAAGCTAGCAAGTAGGATACGTCAAGTAACAAAATATTTGAAAAGGATGTGTATAGCTGGAAAAATTTCTAAAAAAAAATGTATCATGCTAATATCAGAATGCTAATAATTGTGCCGCAAGCCAGTAAGAAATTAGCCACAGGCCATAAATGGCCCTCGGGCCGCACTTTGGACACCCCTGGAGGAATAATTGAATAAATATTTGCATTTTAATGTGTCAGTGCTCGTTTTAAAAGTAACATTTCCTTGCTAATTCCACTCACTTGTCATCCGGCAAGGCTGTGACATAGAAGTGCTGCGTGGCCCCCGGAGAGAGAGTCACAGAGTTCGCCTTCTTCTTGGCCATGAGGGCCGCACGGTGCGTCTCGTAGATATCGGGGCTAAGGGTGGTGGACAGCCGATGGGAGACCACAAACGGCAGGTCTTTTAGGCGCTCCAGCTCACTTGACGACTCGTGGCGCACCTGCAGGCGCACCGTGTAGTCGCCCTTCTCCAGCTTGAGAGAATACTGAAGAAGCACAAAAAAAGGGGGTTTGTTCATACGACAACACATAAAGCATTGTTGCGTGCGAAGATGACAAAACAAAAACGAGGAGGTAGAAGGGGACCTGATGTGGATAGGCGTCCCCTGAGCCGAGTAGTCTCTTGTTCTGATCAAACAGCATCCAGAGCTGACTGTCAAACTCTGACTCGTACAGCAGCTCACACAGCATGGGGCAGCTCGGGGTCACTTCTCCGCTTTTAGGCTGTGCATGGGAGAAATCAGGTGAATAAACACAAAGAAAATACCAATTAATAAATGCTGTGTTTAAAGGGGAACTGCACTTTTTGGGGGGGATTTTACCTATCACTACCAATCCGTATGTAAGACAAGAACACACACGTATTTCTTTTTTTACGCATTCTAAGTAGTAAAATACGGCAAGTGTGAGGTGGCTAAGAGGAGTACACATGACCTGATTAATAATCAAGTATTAGCATTATTATTATTAGTATTAGCATTGGGGCGGTATAGCTCTGTTGGTAGAGTGGCCGTGCCAGCAACTTGAGGGTTCCAGGTTCGATCCCCGCTTCCGCCATCCTAGTCACCGCCGTTGTGTCCTTGGGCAAGACACTTTACCCACCTGCTTCCAGTGCCACCCACACTGGTTTAAATGTAACTTAGATATTGGGTTTCACTATGTAAAAGCGCGTTGAGTCACTAGAGAAAAGTGCTATATAAATATAATTCACTTCACTTCACATTATTGTTATTACAAGCGCTAACAAAGACAAACAATTTTTTAGCGGGGTTGCGATTGCAAGGAGCTAACTAACTGCTGCATCGCCTTTGAGCTGGTAAAGTTAATCCTAGTTTATAAATCATGCCTCTCACCTGGATAGTAGAAGGTTGTGGACATAAACCGAAAAAAGTTGGTCAACTTTTACATTCAACTTAGACCCACAGATGGTAAGAAAGACCCGAAAAGACGCTTTTCTTTCTTAAACACGGGTGAGGATTATGACTAATTGATCTTAACGGGAAGATATGAAAATACCATCAGTTGGCATCCCAGTGACAGCAGACATTGTACAGTAAGTGGTTGTTTTATTATATTCATAGTTTGTATACCGTCATTTCCGGACTATAAGCCGCTACTTTTCCCCCTCGTTCTGGTCCCTGCGGCTTATACAAGGGTGCGGTTTATTTACGGCCTGTTCTTCTCCGACACCGACGAAGAGGATTTCGGTGGTTTTAGTACGCAGGAGGAAGACGATGACACAATGATTAAAGACTGACTTTTCATGTACCGGTAGGCTGGTTATTTTGATAACGTACAGGCGAGCACTTTGTATTACTTTGCACCGTTGTATTATTTGTACTCTGCACGAATGCTGTTCGCCATGTCAAAGATGTGAAAGTTTGATTGAATGATTGAAAGATTTATTGTGAATAAATGGGACGCTTTGCGTTCCCAAACAGTCATCTCTGTCCCGACAATCCCCTCCGTGGTAGCAGGAACCCCTATATACTACGGTAATTACACATCAAAACCCTGCGGCTTATAGTCAGGTGCGGCTTATATATGGAGCAATCTGTATTTTCCCCTAAATTTAGCTGGTGCGGCTTATAGTCAGGTGCGGCTTATAGTCCGGAAATTACGGTACATTGTACTTAGCAATACTGCTACATGATGCTTAGTGTTTCGCTAAAGCTGGATCTGTTTAGCATGCAGCTTCTAAAACTTGTACCTCAACCTCTGTATATTCAGGCTCAAAAATAAAAGGT
The DNA here is from genome assembly GCF_033978785.1 of Entelurus aequoreus. Classification (NCBI taxonomy): domain Eukaryota; kingdom Metazoa; phylum Chordata; class Actinopteri; order Syngnathiformes; family Syngnathidae; genus Entelurus; species Entelurus aequoreus. The sequence goes on from NC_084732.1 coordinate 95,781,314, forward strand.
CCTAAATCATCATTTGGCCCAAAGTAGACATTGTTGTCTCTCGTGAATTCTGTTGTTGAAATGTCTTTTCTTTTTAATGAGCAAAATGTGTAAATATTACATGTTATTGTGAATGTGCCTGTAACTACATTACCTATGTACTTACAGCATGTATATAAATCAATGATGGAGGCTTTTGGATGTTTTTAGAGCACTTTATAGGCGAGTCCTTACCTGCATTGTTAGCTTACATTTGCTAATGTTTATTTATTAGTTAGAATGTAAAAAAAGGAAAACACATATGTGCTTGTCTTACATAAGGATTGTGAATGATAGGCAAAATTCAACAAAAAGGTACCTGATGAAAACTGTACGTGAAAACAATCTCATAGAGTTGTCTGTTGTTGGGTAGAACATCCCTCCCTCCCAAAGGTTTTATCTTTGAGCTTAGCGGCCTACAAGAAAAGATACCACAACGAATGAGAGAAACCTTCAACAGCAAAACAATGGTAAAAAGGGTGTGAACTTACCTTAGAGGCTGAACCCAAGACTTGAGGGTAATAGTCGGTGACACTTCTTCATACCTCAAAGGTGAAGACACATCAAAACTTGTCACTCCTTCTGACGCATGCTGGCAAAAGACAGAATACAAGACAGAATAAGTCAGTGATACATATATATATATATATATATATATATATTATATATATTGTATATGTATATATATATATACATACATACATACATACATACATACATATACAGTATATAAATAAATATATATATACACATATACATATAAATATATACGTTCATATACATATAAATGAACATTTATACATACATATAGATGTATTTGTATGTGTGTGTGTGTGTGTGTGTGTGCTCCACTAACAATGTGCAGCGGCGAAGGAGATATACTGAGTCCATGGAAGGAGATGCTGTAGTCCACGGTGACATCTCCCAGACTTGCCCACCAGCGTGCAATGCACAGTTCCACAATCTTGCCTGACTAGAGAGGGGACAACACACCAGTATTAATAATCACAACCTTTTTCCCCTCATGTGTTCCATATGATCTTCTTTTAAACTTCTTTAAAAAAATGTACAAACCAGGACAGGGAAGGCCTCGGTTAGTGAGCCTTTCTCCAAAAGTGAGGAGAACTTATAGAACTCGTTGGCTCTGTATGCTTTCTGTTTGACTAGGTGCACCGCATGCAGGACAAACTTTGAAGACACGTCTCCAGAATGAGATGTCAGTGTGATCTCTGTTGAGGAAAAAGGAGGAGACGTAGGTGAAGAGCAGAAAGAAAAAAACACTTATCAGCAACGTTTGTTTGTGTCAAGGCCGTATGCCGCTTTGCCACACTCCGAAATGGCGGTGTACACTCTTCTACCCCACTACTCTGGTTGTGGTAGATAGCATAACTAAAAATATTCGCCTTTTTAACGACAGTGTTCCCACAATTATGGCGGGGGTCATAATGGGAATAAAACAAACGAGAGACAGATTCTAAAGGACATAACGGATGACTGTTCATAAATTGTTCAAACCTGCCCAGGAGGCTCCCTGAGGCACAGTGATGAAGTGGCGTTTGATCTGTCCTGGTCTGAAGTGGACGTCTTTGAAACACAGCTCATGATTCCGACTCTCTGTCACCCTGACGAATAAGGAACGAAGCACACAAACATGCGTCACAAACCTCTTCTTGGGACAAACAAAAAGATCATGTAGTATAACCTACTTGGTGGGAATAATGACGGTGATGGGGACTCTGAACAGGGGCCCGCAACCAGGAGCTGCCGTGTCATAGCCACACACCTGAAAAATACACACCAACGAGTTGACATAAACGTCCATCAGTTTCTCCTACCGCAGTTCTTTTTACTGACCTCTGTATAGTGCACCCCCTCTTTCAAACCGACAGGATCCACGCGGACGTTGACATGACGACACTGGTTCATCAGCTCTAGGTGGGAAGGGCACTGAACCCATGGGGCGGAACACGTGAGGACCAAGTGTAGCTGCAGGGAGATTCGGTCCAAGTTTGCTGTAATTATAATAATATCAGGGGGGAAAAAAAGATTACTCAGACAGCGTAAACCTCCAGAAAATCAGTGAGTCAATGTCTACGATCAATCAAGGGTCTACAAAGGGGGTAAGGGTTGTCCAGATCCAGGATGACACAAAATAAATACATGAAGAACAAGAAATGACCAAAGAATTGGACGGATAAGACTTTTTGGCCCATTTTGAACAATACAGATTTTTTAAATCATGAAACAACAATAAATTAAAGAATAACTACTGAAACAAATCCAGGATTGATGTACAAACCCCAAACCCAGGGAAGTTGGCACGTTGTGTAAATCGTAAATAAAAACAAAATACAATGATTTGCAAATCCTTTTCAACCTATATTCAATAGAATAGACCACAAAGACAAAAAAGCCAAAGCCATTTATCAACAACACCCAGAAATGCTGCCGGCTTCGCTGGGCCAGAGCTCATCTAGGATGGACTGATGCAAAGGGGAAAAGTGTTCTGTCGTCTAACGAGTCCACATTTCGAATTGTTTATGGAAACTGTGGACTTCGTGTTTTGCGGACCAAAGAGGAAAATAATCATCCGGATCGTTATAGGCGAAAAGTTGAAAAGCCAGCGTCTGTGATGGTATGGGGGTGTATTAGTGCCCAAGACATGGGTAACTTACACATCTGTGAAGGCACCATTAATGCTGAAAGGTACATACAAGTTTAGGAGCAACATATGTTGCTATCCAAGCAACGTTATTATGGACGCCCCTGCTTATTTCAGCAAGACAATGCCAAGCCACGTGTTACAGCAGCGTGGCTTCGTAGTAAAAGAGTGCGGGTACTAGACTGGCCTGCCTGTAGTTCAAACCTGTCTCCCATTGAAAATGTGTGGCGCAATATGAAGCCTAAAATACCACAACGGAGACTGTTGAACAACTTAAGCTGTACATCAAGCAAGAATGGGAAAGAATTCCACCTGAAAAGCTTCAAAAATCGGGCTCCTCATTTCCCAAACGTTTACTGAGTGTTGTTAAAAGGAAAGGCCATGTAACACAGTGGTAAAAATGCCCCTCTGCCAACTTTTTTGCAATGTGTTGCTGCCTTTAAATTCTAAGTTAATGATTATTTGCAAAAAAAAATTAAGTTTCTTCGTTTGAACATTAAATATCTTGTCTTTGCAGTCTATTCAATTGAATACAAGTTGAAAATGATTTGCAAATCACTGTACTCTGTTTTTATTTACAAATTACACAACCTGCCAACCTCACTCGTTTTGGGTTTTGTAATAAACAGTAGCCGAGGAGAACATACCTGTGTTTTCCGGGAAGAGGGGCTCGATTCCTACACCGTGGTCTGAGGCGGACAGGAGGTGGGCTGGATCCCTGAGGTAGATGCCTCTCTGTGCTCCCACAGTCACGGAGAAACCCAGATGGCCGGTGGGCAAGGAGGCATTTTGTGTGAGGTAGTCTAATGCTTTGTCCACCTGCCCACAGGTGAATGATGCATGGATTAACTAGCACACTAGCACAATATTCTATTTACAGGCGGTCCTCGTGTTATGACGTTACGACTCACTCCTAATAATTATTAGTACTTTACAAAAAGAGAAATACAGTGTTAGCGGCCACAAAAGTTTCACCGGCAGAGAATAAAGCAAAGTAGCAAATAGCAATCACCTGTTATTTTGGATCCCAGATTAGTTTATTTTTAGTGTCTGGTACAATTTTAAAAGTAGTGTATTTCTAGTGTTACTGCTCTTGGGGAATCATCCTCAAACGATATAAAATGACAGGGCAAAACAAATGATGGCGTTATTCTGCAAGGAATGTGTTAGCCTAATAAAGTTGGTATGGTATTTATATTCAACTAAGTATGTAATGTCTCCAAATAGCCTACAATAAACATTACATACATTTGTTGTTTTATAATACTAAGTGTCATTTTAATTGCCAGTCATTTTCTTGCTTGTGCATCACGTACTTACCTTGGCGGAAGAAAAAGTAGTTCCCACCATTCGGACAAGATCTGAGTTATTTAGTTACCGTACTTCACACTGTTTTATATTATCTCAAATTAATAAAGTATCAAAAGTATCAATATTTTGATTTGAGAATCGATATTAGAGCATAAAGATCGACAGTATCTGTAGCGCACATCACTACCAATAAGATATTGCGTTAAAAACTTTCATAGTTGTATGTGCGGTTACTTCAACAACAAACAGGGAGAAGAGCCAACAAGTATTTTTTTCTCCGATGTTTGTGCTTTTAGCATAGGTAAGTAACCTATTATTAATCACAGAGCCTTTTACGCTGAAAATCAACCGGATTTATGTGTTGTAATTATTGTCCTGCCCTACCCATATCTGTGCAAAATTGTTGAAGAACATTTGTTTACAAGTCACGCCTTCCGGCCATGAACTCACACAACCTGTCAAGGTTTCCTTCGAACAAAATCTATTTGTTTCATTGGACTGGATTCATCAGATTCAAGTAATTAAAATGTTTTTTATATATTTTTGGTTGTTATTACAATGTCTAGAGCATGTGCATATGTAGTTATTGTGGAACAGATGCATCAAATTTAATTTAGAGCTTGTTATATAATTGATGTTGTTATAAACGTTTTTTAAGAGTTTTATCTTGTTTCATATTTTTTTGTACTTGTAATAAATGACTTCATAAAAATATAATTAATGTGTGATTATTATTAATGGTATACACTGTACCGTTATGGGGCTAAGTAAGCAATCAACCCTGCAAATTAACCCTTAGTTGTTCAGACAACGTGAGTACAAATACAGAAATTCTGCTCCCATCAAAGCCCAAGGTTGCAATATTGCAACATTTCTCTAAAAACATACATAAACTTTTTTTTTTTTTTTAACTCTTCAATTTCTGCATCAAATGCCTCCTACAACAACATCTGAAAGGTCAAATTTTTTTTTTTTAATGTTTTTCTATATTTGGGTCTTACAGGGTTAAAGAGGAAATGCACCTTTTTTTGGAATTTTGCCTATCATTCACAAGCCCTGTGTAGGACAAGAACACATATGTTGTTGTTGTGCATTCTAAGTCGTAAAATACGGCAAATATGAGGTGGCTAACAAAGCAGCTAATGGGGTAAACTATTCCATCCATAAAGCACTCTAAAAAAACATCCAAAAAACGCCAACAATACTCCATTTACATTTCGTGACCTGATTATTGACCAAGTATTAAAAATATTGTTTTTATAAGCGCTATATTGACATATTGAGCCAGTGAGCTGCTGCATCGCCTCGGAGTCGGTAAAAGTTAATTTGAGATGATAAATCATGCCCCTCACTTGGATAGTATAAGGATGTGGACATAAACTAACCAGCTGGTTAACTTTGACATCCAAGTTGGATTCGGAGATGGCAAGAAAGTCACAAAAAGACGCTAGTTGTTTTTTTATTTTCACCCTTCCTGAGAATTATGTATAATTCTTAATCTAAAACGGGAAGATATAAGCATCCTATCAGTCTCCAACCCAGTGAGAGCAGACATTGTACAGTAAGTGATTGTTTTATTATGTTCGTCATTTATATTTCTTAGTTAGCACTTAGCAAAGTGCGTAGTATTTCACTAAAGCTGGATCTGTTTAGCACACAGCCTCAAAAATATAGGGTTCTGGATTATCATTTGTCTCAAAGTAATATTTGTTTTCTCTCTCGCAGACTGGCGTGCATAGTAGGGTTGTTGTTGAAGAGAAAAGCGAACATTGTGATGCGTCTGTGAAATTAAAATGACGCCGCATGCTTGAAATGAGCAAATATGTAAATATAACATGTTAATATGAATGTGCAAGGTACTACATTCATATATACTTACAGCGTGCGTGTACAGTATATAAAACCTAGGAGGTTTTTAGAGCGCTTTATAGGTGGAACTTCCATTCTCTACCTTGTTAGCTGACATTTGCTAGCGTTTATTTACAATTTAGAATGCATAAAAAAAGAAAAACGTGTGTTCCTGTCTTACATAAGGACTACAAAAACATGTAGTTCCCCTTTAAAGGCCTACTGAAATGAAATGTTTTTATTTAAACGGGGATAGCAGATCCATTCTATGTGTCATACTTGATCATTTCGCGATATTGCCATATTTTTGCTGAAAGGATTTAGTAGAGAACATCGACGATAAAGTTTGCAACTTTTGATCGCTGATAAAAAAAAGCCTTGCCTGTACCGGAAGTAGCGTGACTTCAAAGGCTGAAAGGCTCCTCACATTTCCCCATTGTTTACACCAGCAGCGAGAGCGATTCGGACCGAGAAAGCGACGATTACCCCATTAATTTGAGCGAGGATGAAAGATTCGTGGATGAGGAACGTGAGAGTGAAGGGCTAGAGTGCAGTGCAGGACGTATCTTTTTTCGCTCTGACCGTAACTTAGGTACAAGGGTTCAATGGATTCCACACTTTCTCCTTTTTCTATAGTGGATCCCAGATTTGTATTTCAAACCACCTCGGATACTATATCCTCTTGAAAATGAGAGTCGAGAACGCGAAATGGACATTCACAGTGACTTTTATCTCCACGACAATACATCGGCGAAGCACTTTAGCTACGGAGCTAACGTGATAGCATCGTGCTTAAATGCAGATAGAAACAAAATAAATAAACCCCTGACTGGAAGGATAGACAGAAGATCAACAATACTATTAAACCATGGACATGTAAATACACGGTTAATGCTTTCCAGCCTGTCGAAGCTTAACAATGCTATTGCTAACGACGCCATTGAAGCTAACTTAGCTACGGGACCTCGACAGAGCTATGCTAAAAACATTAGCTATCCACCTACGCCAGCCCTCATCTGCTCATCAACACCCGTGCTCACCTGCGTTCCAACGATCGACAGAGCGACGAAGGACTTCACCCGATCATAGATGTGGTCGGCGGCCCGGAGACGGAGGAAGTCAAGGTGAGGTCGGTGGCTAGCGCGTCTGCTATCCATCTCAAAGTCCTCCTGGTTGTGTTGCTGTAGTCCGCCGCTAATACACCGATCCCACCTACAGCTTTCTTCTTTGCAGTCTTCATTGTTCATTAAACAAATTGCAAAAGATTCACCAACACAGATGTCCAGAATACTGTGGAATTATGTGGTAAAAACAGAACTTTTTGTATTGGATTCAATGGGGTCCGAATAGTTCCGTTCACTCCGTGAAGTCACGCGCATACGTCATCATACCGAGACATTCTCAACCGGAAGTTTCGCTGGAAATTTTAAATTGCACTTTATAAGTTAACCCGGCCGTATTGGCATGTGTTGCAATATTAAGATTTCATCATTGATATATAAACTATCAGACTGCATGGTCGGTAGTAGTGGCTTTCAGTAGGCCTTTAAACTAAAATTTGACATAGGAACAAATCTCGTTTGTAGACCAAGGACCGCCTGTAGCGCACGTTATCAGGAAAAGCCACGAGCAGCGGGAGGTAGGTCACCTGAATGATGCCATGGCCCTGAGCAAACACTTCAATGTCTTCAACCTTCAAAGCTGTGTTTTCCAGCGCTCTCCTCACACCAGGAACAGACGGCTGAATGCCATTTTGTTTTAATCCTGCATCACACCAAGTCACAAGCGAGCGTAAATAACCAAGAGGTACAAAAGTAACTTTTCGTCCGGAGCTCGGACTCACCTGACAGGACAAGAGCAATGCCTCCGCAAGCGTTGGGGGATGACATCGAGGTGCCGTTCATCAGCTGGGTCCCACGGAGAGTCCAGTTGGGTACGGATGCAATGGCGCCACCGGGGGCACTTATGCTCACCCCGAGTGCCCCGTCTGTACTCGGGCCCCTGGAGGACCAGGTGTACTGATTGGCGGGTAGCTTCTCCCTCAGGGAATACTCAGCCACCATCATGTCTGGGGTCACATAGGCTCCAACACCTGAGGGAGGAAGTCCATTTTCACTCGGGTAGTGTGGACGTGCAGTGTTTCCCACACATTCATTTATTTGTGGCGGCCCGCCACGAAAGAATTACGTCCGCCACAAATAAAAAAAATTTTTTTTAAATGTCAAAAAAAAGTTTTTATTTTATTTTATTTATTTTTTTGTCCTGTCCAGCTTCTCAGGCAAATCATATAGTTGATGTAGATGCCCATATAGGCTGTTCAGATTTACTTTACAAAAGAGAAGTGTAGGATACTTCTCTTGTTGCCTTATTTGTATTTGACCACTACTGTGTTCTGTTTATTTGTTACTGACTGTGGCAGGTTACCTCTGCCTCTGTTTCACTTTATGTTGCTGGTAAATAATATGGTTGTAGTAGTAGGCTAAAGTTAAATTATTTAGTATGCACTAATTAAAGGGGCAGAGCTTTAAGAGACATTTTAGCTTTTATATTTTATAAGATATATTTTTTGTAAGAACCACAATTAATAAATATATTTCAGTGAATAACTTATTGTTCAAATCTGTATATAAATATGTACATAAAGTGTTGTAATTATATTGTAAAATGGATGGATGGATGGACGTTTAAAACAAAACTGTTATTATTAATTAGTAAGTGTACATTTTTGAACCTTTTTAGAAAAAATCATATCATTGTAGTAAATTATGCAAATTACTCGATGATGTCATGGTGACCACGCCCATAGCCACGCCCCCACCGCCACAGGTATCTTGGCAGTTTATGGGAAACACTGACGTATATACCTAAATTAGCCATTTTTAAAAAACAAACATTGTATTAATCTTAGTGCTGTCAAAGTGTGTGTGTCCATTTTGTGTCGAGCTCTTAAAATCAGCATAATGTTTAATAAACAAACATTTGCATAAAGCAAACAAATAGTCAGTCCCACGTTGATTGCATTAAAAACTTAAAAATAAACCGTCTGATCTGTGATGATAGACATTAGTTAAGAGTTAACTGCAGACTTAATCTGATTAAATATTATAATCGTTTGACAGCCCTAAATCATTTATTTACTCTGGATGCCTTCTGAACTTCTCAGTAGAGGTGGGAATCTTCGGGCACTTCACAATGTAGGGGTAAGGATTCAAACCGATTCTGGCAATGTCTTATTTGGTATAGTAATTATAATAAAACCTTATCAAAACAGGTGACAGGTTCAACCTCCTTTTGTTTGCTGAAGTATGACGTGAATGCACAAAGAATACGCATGGAGATGGCCTTAAAATGACTTTTTCGAAATTGATTCTTTAGAAAAATTATTTATAAAACAAAAAAAAATTATTTTACAAAATCATGACCCAATTATGAATCAATTGGAATAAATAAGAATCGAGATTTGTAAGTGAATACATTTTTTGAGCACCCTTTCTCAATTAAAATTTTTTGTATATTGTTTTTAATCAGTTAGCGAGGTCAAAAAAAAGCACATTAAAGGGGACCTAACCAAGTTTTCTTACTTATTGGTACCGTATTTTTCGGAGTATAAGTCGCACCTGCTGAAAATGCATAATAAAGAAGGAAAAAAACATATATAAGTCGCACTGGAGTATAAGTCGCATTTTTTGGGGAAATTTATTTGATAAAAGCCAACACCAAGAATAGACATTTGAAAGGCAATTTAAAATAAATAAAGAATAGTGAACAACAGGCTGAATAAGTGTACGTTATATGAGGCATAAATAACCAACTGAGAACGTGCCTGGTATGTTAACGTAACATATTATGGTAAGAGTCATTCAAATAACTATAACATATGGAACATGCTATACGTTTACCAAACAATCTGTCACTTCTAATCGCTAAATCCCATTAAAATCTTATACGTCTAGTCTCTTACGTGAATGAGATAAATAATATTATTTGATATTTTACGATAATGTGTTAATAATTTCACACATAAGTCGCTCCTGAGTACAAGTCGCACCCCCGGCCAAACTATGAAAAAAACTGCGACTTATAGTCCAAAAAAAACGGTACCTTTTTTTGTGTATTTGGGATCTGCATAAGTCCCAAAAATGTTAAATCAAACCATGGAAGCATTGCGGAAATGTTCATAAAACAATCTTGCCTTCCTTCATACTTCCTCCAAACGAGCCGTTTGGACTTTGCCCCATTAGTGGCGTTTTTCCCAATTGTTACGTCAGCGTATTATCCATTTATGGAAGAAATTTACCCAAAGTGCTTTGCGCCAGTCTACACTGTAGTCAATGAACTCTTTATTTTTCTCCATCCTCTTGTTGTGCGGCAGACTGGCTCGTACATGCACATGCATTCTCCGCTGTTGCCATTTCTAATGCAAAGTAGCGTAAAGTTCGTACTTAGAATCGTAGACTCACTATGTAAGCGCTAAAAACTACAACTTGGCTGTCGAAGTAGAACCACTTCAATAATTAAGACCGGCCACAAAACTGCGCTTCCCAACTTGCCTCTTGAAGAGAGTTGAAAATGGTCTGTAAAACATAATCTAAGCAACAATTTGACCAAAGACCCACAATTACATGTTATGTAGGCCCAAGGGAAAGAAATCATTATATGAAATCATTACATGAGCCCTTTAATTTGCCAGGGGCTTGCAGTTGTGTATTCACCAGCAAAGAGCGGTTTATGACAATCGCTGTTTACCTATGACACTGCTGGTGGTTCCTCCGGGGCAGCCGACAGTGGAGAGACAGGGGCCGTTGTTTCCTGCACTCGAAACAAATATAACATTGTGCTTCTGCACAGCCTCTGTGATCACCTCACAAATTCGCCTGGAAAAAAAGATAAAACACACAAAAATATCTTAAAGTGAACACCACTCTTCCCATAGTCCAATCATTCACGACACTCACCCTGAATTGGGCCAGTGGGTGGCTTCCCCGTAGCTGTAGTTAACCAGGTCACACTTGTAGTTGATCACTTCGATCATCTTTGGAGCAAGGTGGCGATTAGGAAAATGGCCAAAGAAGAACGTTTTGACCGCATTGAGCTAACATACCGCTCTGATGAGTCCAGTGCCTGTTTCCATGGTGCTAAGTCGTGTGTCTCCGATCTTCAGAGCCAAAATTTGAGCACCGGGGGCAACGCCATTACGCTCTGGTTCTTCTGGGAAGTAACCTGCTGCAATGCTGGCAACATGTGTCCCGTGGGCCCCTTCAGATGACAACAGCAACAGGCAAAATCCCTATAAGAGCTTTTCACATACAACTACAATGGTACCTGAACATAGGAGTAGTTTAAGATTGGAGCGGTCGCTTTTTGTTATTCTTTAAGTTGCAAGTTACGAGCCTCCCCGCTGCTAGTTGGTTTGATTGATTGATTGAAACTTTTATTAGTAGATTGCACAGTTCAGTACATATTCCATACAATTGACCACTAAAAGGTAACACCCGAATATGTTTTTCAACTTGTTTAAGTCGGGGTCCACGTAAATCAATTCATGGTGAAGCGAATGCCAAAGATAACCCCGTAATTAGAGATGTCCGATAATATCGGCCTGCCGATAGTATCGGCCGATAAATGCTTTAAAATGTAATATCGGAATTTATCGGTCTCGGTTTCAAAAAGTAAAATTAATGAATTTTTAAAACGCCACTGTACATATCCGGTAAAACACGGACGTAGGGCATACTTGTCAACCCTCCCGATTTTCAGTGCCCCTCCGAAAATCTCCCGGGGCAACCATTCTCCCGAATTTTTACCGATTTCCACCCGGACAACAATATTAGGGGCGTGCCTTTAAGGCACTGCCTTTAGCGTCCTCTACAACCTGTTGTCACGTCCACTTTTCCTCCATACAAACAGCGTGCCGGCCTCGTCACATAATATACTGTATGCGGCTTTTACACACACATAAGTGAATGCAAGGCATACTTGATCAACAGCCATACAGGTCACACTAAGGGTGGCCGTATAAACAACTTTAACACTGTTACAAATATGCGCCACACCGTGAACCCACACCAAACAAGAATGACAAACACATTTCGGGAGAACATCTGCACCGTAACACAACACAAACACAACAGAACAAATACCCAGAACCCCTTGCAGCCCTAACTCTTCCGGGACGCTACAATATACACCCCCCTCTACCACCAACCCCCCCTCCCGAATTCGGAGGTCTCAAGGTTGGCAAGTATGCTCTAGTATACTCAGGACTGAAGCTCTGTGCCTTTATTGTTTTTGTAGCTGTTGTTTTGAGGCATGTTTAAAAAAAATTATGCACTTTGTGACTTCAATAATAAACACGGCAGTGCCATGTTGGCACTTTTTTCCATAACTGGAGTTGAAGTTGTTCTCTTATTTTGGAAAACCTTGTTTTTGATTGATTGATTGAAACTTGTATTAGTAGATTGCCCAGTACAGTACATATTCTGTACAATTGACCACTAAATGGTAACACCCGAATAAGTTTTTCAACTTGTTTAAGTCGGGGTCCACGTTAATCAATTCATGGTAAAGTTACATTGTTTAATGCATCCAGCGGGGCATCACAACAAAATTAGGCGTAATAATGTGTTAATTCCACGACTGTATGTATCGGTATCGGTTGATATCGGAATCGGTAATTAAGAGTTGGACAATATCGGAATATCGGATATCGGCAAAAAAGCCATTATCGGACATCTCTACTTGTAATCCTTCCAAAAACATCCAGTCTTACTCTCTGGCCCTAGCTTATAGCTAAAGATTGATATATCCTTGTTTTCCAACCATTGGAAACTATTAGCCGCGGTCCAGCTTCCACAGCCTTCCCGCCGGAGTCGACGACATCCTCCATTGGCTCAGCTTCCTACCAAGCCTGAAGCTGCAAACTGGCGATGTCCTTCTGACCGATCATGCTGCAGCCAAGGCTACTGTGATTGTGACCCTCCCAGCACATCGCCTAAGAAGCTTGCACTCTTCTCCCCCACTACTCTGATTGCGGGAGATTAACTAAGACTATCCTCTCTTTTAACCCCATTACTCGCTACTTTCCCTATTCGGCAACTGATCAGCTTATTGTCCTTTTTGAAACTAATTAGACAGGCCGACTCTAAACAAAACGGATTAAAAAAGGATTTCAAAAGGCCCCGTTTACACTGCACACCAAATCTGATTTTTTTGCCCTCAAGTGACACAGATCAGATTTTTTTTGCCAGTCTAAACGCTCCAAAGTGCTTCAAATCTGATCCATTGGCATCATCGGGAGGTAGTCCTGAATCCGATTGGAATCTGATCTCTTCAGATGTGACTTCAGGCTAAACGCAATGCGACCTGAATGGGATTTTATCCTCAGCTTTGGGCGACCTACGTCACTGGAAAGATGCAGTCGCCAGCGGAAGTGGACAATTCATCACAACATCCGGTTTCGTTGAGAAAAGTGTATTTAAGACGACCAAATTTTCGGTGCATCACTTGTCAATAGTGCGCAAATAATAGGCTATAAGTAATATATGAATATATATTTTTAACAATATTTGAAAATGAATTCTAAAATGAACTGGGAGCCAGTGAAGGGATGCTAAAATGGGGGTAATGTGTTCACGTTTTTTAGTGCCAGTTAAAAGGCGAGTACTAACTGCAATGGAGCGATTGAGGCCAAAACTGATTACATTTTTGTTAAAAGTCTTAGATGATAAAAACTAGACCGTACAACGGAGTTAGTCTGATGTTCCAATTTAAAATCATTGTCAAACTTAAAACCAAGATTTGTGACAGTGGGTTTTAAATAAGGCATCAGGGGGTCCATGTCACTGGGGGGAGCATTCTGTTCTGAAGAAATAGCGATTGTTGAAGGACCGGAATTGATGCTGTGGTGCATTTGCTTACATGCGAGTTAAAAAATAAAGCTCACGTTGATCCACGCTATTGATCCACGCTGATGTCTGTGTCTCCTCTACTTAACAGCTATTAAATGACTAGAACAAATATATTACACTATATACATCCATTCATACATTATATCACTTTAATTTATTTTCACGTGAAAAAAACACTAATTTTTAAGGTGTTGCGACTTTTATTTTATTTTGTAGTAGTAGTAAACGACTTCCTCCCGGGCGACTGCCTTTGTTTTCACTTTATCGAAGTGCGCGTGCAAGGGACATCGAGGCCACATTGGGGCTGAAGTGTAATAAAAATCACATTTTACTTGCAGTGTAAACAGTCAGCTGGAAAAAAATCAGATTTTAAAAAATCAGATTTTAAAAAAATCTGATTTTGGCCACTTTGGCCTGCAGTGTAAACGTAGTCAAAGTCCTCTTTAGTCTGTTGGAAGAGGTAAAGGTATTACTACATTATTTAATAAAATTACTGGTGTTGTTTGTTATACTGTACATTCTATTGTACCCTTTTTCAAACAATATAATCTAAAAGTTCATTTTTCTTTTTGAAATACAGGTAACATGTTACATTTGTGGTGTTTTAGGGGAACCAAGCACAAATCAATTTCAATTTTCAGTGGGCAGCTTGGAGTTACGAGCTCGGTCATGAAACCAATGGAGCTCGTGAGTTGAGGTACTACTGTATATTAAAAAAACATGATTTTGGTGGCTGCCTTCAAATACTTTACCTCCACTTGTGACAATGCAGAGCGTGTTTCCTTCATCGTAGACATTCACAGAGTAGTTGAGCATCTCCGCACTCCCCAACGTCGCATACTTCTGCGACTCTCTGTAGGAGCTCAGCACAGTGCACTTGGACAGTTCTCCACACTCAGATGTGTCCACTACAGCTCTTAAGGGAAAATCAGCAACATTGGGACATTAGTTACCATTACCAGGACGACTAAATATACTGGAAAGACTTACCTAAACGTGACACCATCGTGCCAAAGAATGCAGTCGTATACAGGACCAGGATCACTGTATTTCTTTTCTAGAGACAGAAGCAGCTCTGATTGACTTTGCAGCTCTTCTTTCTGTAACTTTTCTACCTAGAGACAGAAGGCGGGTTTATTGACAAGGGAGTTTAAGAAGAGAGAAAAAGAGTAAATTTTGTTGACTATTTTCCCCTGACTAAAATCCATCCATCCATTTTCTACCGCTTGTCCCTTTCGGGGTCGCAGGGGGTGCTGGAGCCTATCTCAGCTGCATTCGGGTGGAAGTCGCCACCTCATTGCAGGGCCAACACAGATAGACAGACAACATTCACACACTAGGGCCAATTTAGTGTTGCCAATCAATCTATCCCCAGGTGCATGTTTTTGGAGGTGGGAGGAAGTCGGAGTACCCAAAGAGAACCCACGCAGTCACGGGGAGAACATGCAAACTCCACACAGAAAGATCCTGAGCCCAGGATCGAACTAATGACCTAAAATCAAAAGAAATGTTCACTACGATGTGTTCACCTGGGAGTCTGGACTCGGAAAGAGAAAGGCCACATTTCACTATTGTCGCTATGGCTCGCTATTCATAGCTTACCAAAGTCATACCAAAAATGTTTTGATAGATTTTTGAGCGCCGTGTGTAATGTTTTACATTTTCAATGGAACCTACACAATTTTTGTGTTCTTTACTTGAGTCATATTGCAGTCTACAGGTATCTCTTATGTGTGACTGCCATGTCATACCAAAACATTTTTGATAGATTTTTGAGCGCCGTGTGTAATGTTCAATATTTTCAATGGAACATATACAATTTTGTGCTCTTTACTTGAGTCATATTGCAGTCTACAGGTATCTCTTATGTGTGACTGCCATCATATTGCAGTCTACACGTATCTCTTATGTGCGACTGCCATCTACTGGTCATATTGCAGTCTACAGGTATCTCTTATGTGTGACTGCCATCATATTGCAGTCTACACGTATCTCTTATGTGCGACTGCCATCTACTGGTCATATTGCAGTCTACAGGTATCTCTTATGTGTGACTGCCATCATATTGCAGTCTACACGTATCTCGTATGTGTGACTGCCATCTACTGGTCACACTTATCATTTCACCATGTACCAAATGAAATAGCTTCGAGGTTGGTAAGCATAACCAAAATTATTCCGTACATTAGGCGCACCGGGTTATAAAGCGCAATGTCGAGTTTTGAGAAAATTAAGCATTTTAAGTGCACCTTATAGTCCGAAAAATACGGTACTAGCTCAAAATTACGGGTCAGTACTGTTAATATATGAGGATTTTATTAATTGATAAAAACACAGCATAGAAAGCTGACTGTTCCAAAGACTTAAACACACAATGCAGTGTTTCCCATTAACTGCCAAGATACCTGTGGCGGTGGGGGCGTGGCTATGGGCGTGGTCACTATGACATCATCGAGTAATTTGCATAATTTACTACAATGATATGATTTTCTCTAAAAAGGCTAAAAAAATGTATACTTACTAATTAATAATAACAGTTTTGTTTTAAACGTTCATCCATCCATCCATCCATCCATTTTACAATATAATTACAACACTTTATGTACATATTTATATACAGATTTGAACAATAAGTTATTCACTGAAATATATTTATTAATTGTGGTTCTTACAAAAAACATATCTTATAAAATATAAAAGCTAAAATGTCTCTTAAAGCTCTGCCCCTTTAATTAGTGCATACTAAATAATTTAACTTTAGCCTACTACTACAACCATATTATTTACCAGCAACATAAAGTGAAACAGAGGCAGAGGTGTCCTGCCACAGTCAGTAACAAATAAACAGAAAACAGTAGTGGTGGTAGATAGACACAGAGCTTCATCAAACATCTGATCCACTGAACAAAGAGCTCCAAAAATCTTGAACTTTATACTGCCATCAGTTTTACTCCCTACACTTAACCATGTGTTTCCTACTGCCTGCAGACTTTGCACCCTTTGTTATATACACATGTTGTGTTTCTAATATAAATACATTTAATAAAGTCAAATACAGATAAGGCAACAAGAGAAGTAACCTACACTTCTCTTTTGTAAAGTAAATCTGAACAGCCGATATGGGCATCTACATCAACTATATGATTTGCCTGAGAAGCTGGACAGGACAAAAAATAAAAATAAAAATAAATAAAAAAATAAAAAATAAATAAATAAATAAAAAAATAAAAAAATAAAAAAATAAAAAATAAAAAATAAAAAATAAAAAATAAAAATCAATTTGTGGCGGACGTAATTCTTTCGTGGCGGGCCGCCACAAATAAATGAATGTGTAGGAAACACTGCAATCTGATAAACAAACTTTACAAAGCTGAAATACAGAAGAAAATCCCCTAAAGATATTTATTCACATTGACACTGCATCATTCTTAGCCATAAACTCATGCTACGTTTATGTTCAACAAATGTTTTGCAGGTAGCATAAATAAAAGGTGACATTCAGTTGACTGAAACTAAATCAAATTTACATGACCTAAGTTTGACTAAAACCAAAATACAGTTTTGTCAGAAGAATATGACTGAAATTAAAATCAGCTGTAAGAATTAACACTGGCACACAGGGAGAATGCAGATGACACAAACAAGTCGGTCTGACCTGGGATGGGGTCGGGTGGGAGAGATCAAACTCCTCAGTCTTGCGACAGGCATCAGCCATTGCTGCTCGGTGTGCTGGGTCCCACACCTTCTCCTTTCGCTCTTTCTGGTGGAAAATACCATCATGCAAACGTCAATAAAGAAAAACATGTCCCACATTTGTGGTTTGCATCATCGGTCTCATTACCTGTGTCAATTGACTTGATCAGGAAGAATGTGTACTGTATTCTAATAGTAATACTGCACAGGTATCAAACTCAAGGCCCGGGGGCCAGAACTGGCCCGCCACATCAATTTGTGTGGCCCCCAAAAAGGTGGAAATAATGTGTTAATAAAGTACCTTATCTGTTCTTAATAAATGTATTACAAAAATAAATGTACTGTGCGCAGTTACCGTATTTTTCGGACTATAAGTCACAGTTTTTTTTCATAGTTTGGCCGGGGGTGCGACTTATACTCAGGAGCGACTTATGTGTGAAATTATTAACACATTAGCGTAAAATATCAAATAATATTATTTATCTCATTCACGTAAGAGACTAGACGTATAAGTTTTCATGGGATTTAGCGATTAGGAGTGACAGATTGTTTGGTAAACGTATAGCATGTTCTATATGTTATAGTTATTTGAATGACTCTTACCATAATATGTTACGTTAACATACCAGGCACGTTCTCAGTTGGTTATTTATGCCTCATATAACGTACACTTATTCAGCCTGTTGTTCACTATTCTTTATTTATTTTAAATTGCCTTTCAAATGTCTATTCTTGGTGTTGGCTTTTATCAAATAAGAATGCGACTTATACTCCATTTTTTTTCCTTTTTTATTATGCATTTTCGGCCGGTGCGACTTATACTCCGGAGCGATTTGTACTCCGAAAAATACGGTACATATATTTACACTTTAATAATCTCTGATAATAAAACTAAATATTATATCACCATACATTTCAAAACATTGTTTTTGTTCAAATAAAGATAAATACTTAAATATCTGCTTGACTTATGATTTCGATCCAACAAATTGTTTCATGCAAAAATTTTACAGTAACATTTTTTACAGTAAAATCCACTTTCGTACCGTTATTCAATATAGAGTAATAAATACACTATGAAAACAACACTTCACGGTATAAAAAACTAGCATTAATTTTTTCCGTAAAAAAATAGTGGTACCGTTTTTCAATTCCATTCAATTCCATTTACTTATTTATTTTATATCCTGTAAAAGAAAAAAACCCTGCAAATATTACGGTAAAATTGTGGCGACTGAGCTGACAGTTTTTAACAGTACAATTTAAAGATTTTGTTTTGTACAGCGTACATAAAAAAAGACATAATAATAAAATACATAGACAATTATATACATACACATTTATAATAATAATATTGTATATTATTCACTGTTAAAAGCAGCCCTCTGAGGGCAACCATAATTGCAATGTTGTTCTCAATGAAAAGGAGTTTGACACGCCTGTTCTGGATGAAGATGAATAAGGTCGAGCACAAAAGCACATGGATATGTATTGCACAATGATAAGGTGATATTCAGAAAACAACCCCTGCACAGTGAGAAGGAGGAACAATGCTATACCTTCCTACCTGTATTCTTTCTTTAAGCGCCTTAGGGAAAAACTCATAGCCATTTTTAACTCCAATGTGATACTTCCCTGATGGGTTGACCCAAGTAGGAGGGATCTAAATGACATAAAAAGACAGTGTGAGACATGTAGGAAACCAGAGCGCAACACGTTTATGCAACAATTCAGAAACAGAAATATATTTGAACTGTAATTTAGTGCTGCTGAATATATAAATGCTGTGAATGAATGAATACTGACAAACCGTCAGTATTCTCCCAGAGAGGCCGGTGATTGTCCCATCTTTGGGTTCCACCACCGTGGTCATGTTCACATCACCGCTGCCTGTTGTGTCGATAATATCAACAATCTTTGGCTTCCCGTCTGTGGTCACCTGTCGAAGAAGACACCAACATAAATCACAAATCAGGACATCTTAAATGACAGAAACAGGTCGCAAATAGTCTCTACCGAATAACTGTATTGTACGTTCGTCAAGCCTGGCGATAAACGAGACATGACTGTATCAAAGAAAAATAGTCATATTATTCTGTTAATTTTGCAAATTCAAAAAACATTATTTTAGCCTGTATTTGTATTGCTCCAAAACCTGCGAGTCTAATTACATTCTGGCTGGAGTCAAATAGAAAACAAATATGTGAGTGTACACAAAGGTTGAGTCGATGCCTTGATTCAATCTTTGTTTATACTATAAAACTCATTGCTGTGTTTATTATTATTATTATTAGGGCCCTACTGAAATTGCTGTGTTTATTATTGTTTTTTTGTTTTTGTTTTTTTCAGGGCCCTACTGAAATTGCTGTGTTTATTATTATTATTAGGACCCTACTGAAATGGCTGTGTTTATTATTATTATTATTATTATTATTAGGGCCCTACTGAAATTGCTGTGTTTATTATTATTATTATTATTATTATTATTATTAGGGCCCTACTGAAATTGCTATGTTTATTATTATTATTATCAGGGCCCTACTGAAATTGCTGTGTTTATTATTATTATCATTATTAGGGCTGTGAATCTTTGGGTGTCCCACGATTCGATTCAATATCGATTCTTGGGGTCACGATTCGATTAAAAATCGATTTTTTTTTTTTTTCAATTCAACACGATTCTCGATTCAAAATCGATTTTTTTTTCCGATTCAATAGGATTCTCTATTCATTCAATACATAGATTTCAGCAGTATCTACCCCAGTCTGCTGACATGCAAGCAGAGTAGTAGATTTTTGTAAAAAGCTTTTGTAATTGTAAAGGACAATGTTTTATCAACTGATTGCAATAATGTTAATTTGTTTTAACTATTAAATGAACCAAAAATACTACTTATTTTATCTTTGTGAAAATATTGGACACAGTGTGTTGTCAAGCTTATGAGATGCGATGCAAGTGTAAGCCACTGTGACACCATTGTTCTTTTTTTATTTTTTATAAATGTCTAATGATAATGTCAATGAGGGATTTTTAATCACTGCTATGTTGAAATTGTAACTAATATTGATACTGTTGTTGATAATATTAATTTTTGTTTCACTACTTTTGGTTTGTTCTGTGTCGTGTTTGTGTCTCCTCTCAATTGCTCTGTTTATTGCAGTTTTGAGTGTTGCTGGGTCGGGTTTGGTTTTGGAATTGGATTGCATTGTTATGGTATTGCTGTGTATTGTTTTGTTGGGTTGATTAATTAAAAAATAAATTAAAAAAATAATTAAAAAATAATAAAAAATTACAAGAAAAACTACAAAAAAAACCAACGATTTTTTAAAAATGAGAATTGATTCTGAATCGCACAACGTGAGAATCCCGATTCGAATTCGAATCGATTTTTTCCCACACCCCTAATCATTATTATTATTACTGTTATTATCAGGGCACGACTGAATTTGCTGTGTTTATTATTATTAATATTATTATTATTATTGTTAGGGACCTACTGAAATTGCTGTGTTTATTATTATTATTATTAGGGCCCTACTGAAATTGCTGTGTTTATTATTATTTTTATTGGGGCCCTACTGAAATTGCTGTGTTTATTATCATAATTATTATTATTATTATTATTATTATTATTAGGGCCCTGCTGAAATTGCTGTTTATTATTATTATTAGGGCCCTACTGAAATTGCTGTGTTTATTGTTATTACTATTATAGTAATTAAAGCTAATTTTACACAAACAAAAACAGGTCATCCCTCATTTTTATTTTAGGGTGTTCTTAGCATAGACGTCACAGTTAAAAATACACACATACATATATATATATATATATATATATATATATATATATATATATATATATATATATATATATATATATATATATATATATATATATATATATATAACTGTATATCGCTACTTCTAAACTATATTTAGCTATATGTAAAAACACAAAATGCTGACGTAAAGCATAAAAAGTGGTTAAAGTATTGGATGCCAGGCTATTTACGAGTCCGCTACTACCTACTTAGTTATTATTAAGTATCAGTTTGTGGGAACGGCAAACCACTACTGACAACCGTAGCGACAAATCAGCTTCTTTCAGTAAATAAAGTTGTCATTGTGACAAATATAGTTTGGCGGTAGCATGTACGTTAATCGTGCAGCCCAGCGGACTAGCTAGCTAGCTAGCTAGCTAGTGACGGTACACATTACACAGCGTTTAGCTGCAGCTGCCCACTTAGCTCGCATGCTAACTGCCGTTGACGCCGGCCAGCGGTACCTGCATGCCGGGGGCCCCCGGATCCACGCCGGTGTCCATAATGGCGATGAGCACCCCTCGGCCATCGTACTCGGGGAAGCGGCACAGGTAGGACGCGGCGCCGGTCTCTTTTTTGGGCAGCAGCCCGTGGAAGGGGAACGGCTCTTCGGTAGAATGGGTGGCCATGACTCGGAGAGCGACGATGAAAACACAAGCGGGCAAATGGCAAGAGAGACCAGCGAGTTGTTAAAGGGCCAGTACCGCTTCCCTGTCACGTGACCGGTGAGTGTTCTTAAAAACACAGTACCACCTCCTGTCACGTGACCGTCGTGGGAGCTGTCACGCCAATTTTCTTCCCTCTACAAAAACCTTCCCTCCCCCATTTACTTCCGTGGTCATGTTTCCTCTTACGTCATTGACAGCGATCGATAGCACTTCGGCTTTGACTGCCCGTCGCTGGAATGCTGGAATCTGAAGAAATCGATTATTGTTTGTTTTTTTTGTACAGGCGCGAAACAGGACAGTCGCGTGCAGGTTAAGGACCCCCGGCAACTTTGTGATTTTATTGGACGCAGCCCCGGAAGTAAATCCACACCCCTGATTGTAAATAATGTAAATAATTCAATGTGATTATCTTGTGTGATGACTGTATTATGATGATAGTATATATGATAGTATATATCTGTATCATGAATCAATTTAAGTGGACCCCGACTTAAACAAGTTGAAACACTTATTCGGGTGTTACCATTTAGTGGTCAATTGTACGGAATATGTACTTCACTGTGCAACCTACTAATAAAAGCCTCAATCAAACCAATCAATCAATCAAGGTTTTTGTAGAGGGAAGACATTTGGCGTGACAGCGCCACGTTGCCCACCTGCACTGTCTTATCAATACATATTTATTTGTCATTCATTTATTTTAAACAAGCTTAAATCACATGGAATTAATACTTTATTAGATAATGAGCCCATCTACAATTTGACATCAATTTAAGTGGACCCCGACTTAAACAAGTTGAAAAACTTATTCGGGTGTTACCATTTAGAGGTCAATTGTACGGAACATGTACTTCACTGTGCAACCTACTAATAAAAGTCTCAATCAATCAATCAACATCATGCTGTAAATACATTTGGTCGTTATTACCAACCATCAGAATCGGAGTGAGAAGACAAAGACACACTTTAATTTAAGTGGACCCCGACTTAAACAAGTTGAAAAACTTATTCGGGTGTTACCATTTGGTGGTCAATTGTACGGAATATGTACTTCCCTGTGCAACCTACTAATAAAAGTCTCAATCAATCAATCAACATCATGCTGTAAATACATTTGGTCGTTATTACCAACCATCAGAATCGGAATGAGGAGACAAAGGCACACTTTTCTTGAGTCATTTCTAAGGAATTGGTTAATCGATTCAAGGGTGGCATCAAGGGTCGATAATATTTAGCCCCCTGTATGTAGTCACGTCAATAGTTACTAAAACATTCATATTTTATAAATTCGTTGGCAACGTTGGCGTCCTCGTTAGTATAGTGGACAGTATCTCCGCCTGTCACGCGGAAGACCGGGGTTCGATTCCCCGACGGGGAGAAATTTTGTTGTCCCAATAATTTCCACATTGTCTTATTTCTACATGTTATACGTCTAAATATACATATTGCTCTTTTGTTGTGTATAACGTGTAATTTATACCACAATAGTCGACGGGGCCGCCTCTACATAGGGACATGAGGAGGAGGCACAGCCCCCTCAAATCAAAATATTTGAAGTTGAGAAAGTACATTTTAATATAGGGACAAAATGTGTATTTTACAAGTTGACATAACTATCCACAGTTGTGGAGAAAAAATGGTCAGAAACAACATCCAATCATATTCAATTTCTCCTTGTAAATGGGTGGGACAGGTTGGGAATTTATCCAACCACAGTACTTTAATAGCCGTACATTATTAGACTTGGACTTAGACTTAGACTTCCTTTAATTGTCATTCAAATATGAACTTTTACAGTACAGATAAGAACAAAATTGCGTTGCATTAGCTCGTTGTAGGGCAGGATAAAAGAGCAATAAGGTGCAGATATAAATAAATAGATTACTGTACAGATAAATATATTGCACTTTTGCATATGCATCCACGTTTATGGATGTATGTTATATTGTCTTTATATGACAGAGGGTGGGAGTTAGCCAGGAAGGGGGGCCAATCAGATGCTTTTTCCTTCTGAGATGAGGAAGTTCAAGTTGAACGTCTCACCAGGCGGCACCAAAACAAAAAGGTGATTATTTAACAGAGGGGTGTCAAACGTACGGCCCGCAAACAGGTTTTATCCGGCCGGCGGGACGAGTTTGCTAAGTGTAAAAATGAGTCAAAATTTTTGGAATGAAAAAAAAACGCTGTTCTAAATGTGTCCACTAGATGTCGCAATAGCAACTCTTTGTATCTTTGTAGATGTAAAAACAATAAACCACATGAAGTTAGTGCACCAATCGAGGAAAATGAGCCCTAATAATATTACAATAATATTCATAAACACAGTAATTTCAGTAGGGACCTAAAAATAATAATACTAATAATAATAAACAGCAATTTCAGTAGGGCCCTAATAATAATGGTAATAATAATAATAATGATAATAGTAATTATAATAATAATAATAATAAACCTGGCAATTTCAGTATGGCTCTAATAATAATGATGATAATAATAATAATAATAATAATAATAATAATAATAATAATAAACAGAAATTTCAGTAGGGCCCTAATAATAATAATAATA
>NC_084732.1:95808310-95868310 GCF_033978785.1 Entelurus aequoreus
AAAAAAGACCACACTATATTGACACGAGTGCAATTTTATTGTGAAAACCTGCGAACAGTTTTATATACAGCAGGTTGCTTTACTCTCCGCCTTTTATTTGAATGTAAAAGAGCTCAAAATAATCTGCGTTCATCCACGAATAATCCAATCATTATTTGATTAACAGGCATGAGTCAAAGCGTTAACTTTGATAGCCCTAATAATAATAATAATAATACCACCTTAAAATGGACCCTGAGGATATTGTGCGAACACCGAAATCGAACGGTTGACCCAAGTCAGCAAAAACCCGTTCCTTACATTTTATTAAACACATTTTTAAAAATATATACCGTATTTTCCGGACCATAGGGTGCACCGGATTATAAGGCGCACTGCCGATTTATCGACTGCGGTGTCTGCACGGACTACAAAGGCAGACGCGCGCAAATTTTCAGGATTTGTACAGATCCCAAATACAGATCGGCAGGCACCAGAAGGTAAGAAAATTTGCTTTTGCATAATATTGCAAAACAAAACGCCAGATAATATGTCTTACCTTATACACACCATAATAATACTCACAAGTTGAAGCACAGTACAATCCATCAAACGGTGCGGCTTATCAAAATCAGACTAACACAATTTGATAGATTTTTGAGCACCGTGTTTAATATTCTATATTTTCAATGGAACATATAAAATGTTGGTGTTGTTTACTTGAGTCAAATTGCAGTCTACACGTATTTCTAATGTGTGACTGCCATCTACTGGCCACACTTATCATTACACCATGTACCAAATAAAATAGCTTTGAGGTCGGTCAGCACAAGTCAGGAAAAACCCGTTCCTTACATTTTATTAAATACTTTTTTTTAATATATACCGTATTTTCCGGACCATAGGGTGCACCGGATTATAAGGCGCACTGCCGATTTATTGACTACGGTGTCTGCACGGACTACAAAGGCAGACGCGCGCACATTCAGAGGACTTATGCAGATCCCAAATACAGATCAGCAGGCACCAGAAAGTAAGAAAAGTTGCTTTATCGCGAAACAAAACGCCAAATAATATGTCTTACCTTCTTATACACACACCATAATAATACTCCTATGTTATCAAAGCTTATCAAAGTCAGACTAAAACATTTTGATAGATTTTTGAGCGCCGTGTGTAATGTTCTATATTTTCAATGGAACATATAAAATGTCGGTGTTGTTTACTCAAGTCATATTGCAGTCTACACGTATCTCTAATGTGTGACTGCCATCTACTGGCCACACTTATCATTACGCCATGTACCAAATGAAATAGCTTTGAGGTCGGTCAGCCCAAGTCAGCAAAAACCCGTCCCTTACATTTTATCAAATACGTTTTTTTAATATAAACCGTATTTTCCGGACCATAGGGTGCACCGGATTATAAAGCACACTGCCGACTTATTGACTACGGTGTCTGCACGGACTACAAAGGAAGACGCGCGCACATTTTGAGGACTTATGCAGATCCCAAATACAGATCGGCAGGCACCAGAAAGTAAGAAAAGTTGCTTTTGCATAATATCGCGAAACAAAACGCCAGATAATATGTCTTACCTTCTTATACACACACCATAATAATACTCCTATGTTATCAAAGCTTATCAAAGTCAGACTAAAACATTTTGATAGATTTTTTAGCGCCGTGTGTAATGTTCTATATTTTCAATGGAACATATAAAATGTTGGTGTTGTTTACTCGAGTCATATTGCAGTATACACATATCTCTAACGTGTGACTGCCATCTACTGGCCATACTTATCATTACGCCATGTACCAAATGAAATAGCTTTGAGGTCGGTCAGCACAAGTCAGCAAAAACCCATCCCTTACATTTTATTAAATACGTTTTTTTAATATAAACCGTATTTTCCGGACCATAGGGTGCACCGGATTATAAGGCACACTGCCGATTTATTGACTACGGTGTCTGCACGGCAGATAAAATAGCTTCGAGGTCGGTCAGCACAACCAAAATTATCGACTACGGTGTCTGCACGGCAGATAAAATAGCTTCGAGGTCGGTCAGCACAACCAAAATTACTCCATACATTAGGCGCACCGGGTTATAAGGCACACTGTCTAGTTTCGAAATAATGAAAGGATTTTAAGTGTGCCTTATAGTCCGAAAAATACAGTATATGTCTTGTTTAACTCATATCTACCAGTGTTTCCCATAAACTGGCAAGATACCTGTGGCGGTGGGGGCGTGGCTATGGGCGTGGTCACCATGACATCATCGAGCAATTTGCATAATTTACTACAATGATATGATTTTCTCTAAAAAGGCTCAAAAAATGTATACTTACTAATTAATAATTGCAGTTTTGTTTTAAACGTCCATCCATCCATCCATCCATCCATTTTACAATATAATTACAACACTTTCTGTACATATTTATATACAGATTTGAACAATAAGTTATTCACTGAAATATATTTATTAATTGTGGTTCTTACAAAAAATATATCTTATAAAAATATAAAAGCTAAAATATCTCTTAAAGCTCTGCCCCTTTAATTAGTGCATACTAAATAATTACACTTTAGCCTACTGCTACAACCATATTATTTACCAGCAACATAAAGTGAAACAGAGGCAGAGGTGTCCTGCCACAGTCAGTAAAAAATAAAGAGAAAACAGTAGTGGTGGTAGATAGACACAAAGCTTCATCAAACATCTGATCCACTGAACAAAGAGCTCCAAAAATCTTGATCCTACACTTCTGTTTTGTAAAGAACAGCCGATATGGGCATCTACATCAACTATATGATTTGCCTGAGAAGCTGGACAGGACACAAAAAAAATTAAAAAATTAAAAATAAAAATTTGTGGCGGCCTTAATTCTTTCGTGGCGGGCCGCCACAAATAAATGAATGTGTGGGAAACACTGTCTACCTCACACATCTGTTTTCTTGCCTGGTACAAAAGCATCTCCCTTCAGACACAAACAAAACAAGATGGTTTGGAGACAAGGATTAGGATTATGCGGAGTCACGCTGTGATTGAGTTTTTTCACAAATCAAATCAGATTTTCAGCAACCTCTTCACATTTGATTCCATGCGCCGCATGGGGAATAACGACTGAGAAAGATGAACTTTCACACGTCAAGCGCCACAAAGTACAGTCACGTACGTACAGTGTCTGCAGTGTGAGGTGTTTGCACAAACCACAGCGCTTGTACGGTTATTCTGAGAGCGCCAACGCCCTCACACTCTTTGGTGATGGCTGACACGTTCATAGATAACAACGACTACACCAAATCAATGGCTGTGTCGTGCATGAGTATAGGACACATTTTACGATCCATGTTTCATTGTCTTACCAAAGACGGGTTTTTTATTTCCATTGTGTTAAAATGACACCTCTCCTCTATGTTACGACCCTAAGATCACATACATTTCCCCTGGCACAGCCCTGTGGTGCACCGCAGGGCGTAGTCACAACAGCTTCAGTGAAATGCGGTTGTAAACATTATTTCCTTTTGCAATGTTGCGCAAACTACCACAATAACGGCTCATCTTCCCTTGCACAGTTACTGATGGTGACGGGAGACTATGTTCACGTACTCAACTGGTTTGACTCTTATCTTAGAGACAGGGACTATTTTGAATTGATTGGCAATCATAAATCTGCATATGAACTAAAATGACATGTGGCGTACCCCAAGAGTCCATTTTGAGCCCTCTGTTCCTTACTTATTTTTTTTTTAGAATTTTACCTATCGTTAACAATCATTATGGGAGACAAGAACACACATGTCTTTTTTTTTTTTTTTACAATCAAGATGATAAAAAAAAACACTTGAAAAATGTGGCTAATGTGAGTCACCGTTGTAGCCTTCAAATCCCCCTAAAATAACTTCAAAACCCTCCAGCAATGTTTTATATACACACTGCAAGTATATATATAATGTAGTAAAAGACACCTTCATAACAATATGTAATATGTACAATATACACACTGCAAGTATATATATAATGTAGTAACAGACACCTTCATAACAATATACACACTGCAAGTATATATATATAATGTAGTAACATACACTTTCGTAACAATATGTAATATGTACAATATACACACTGCAAGTATATACATAATGTAGTAACAGACACCTTTATAACATATGAAATACATGCAATATACACACTGTAAGTATATATATATATATATATATATATATATATATATATATATATATATATATATATACAGTATATAAAATGTAGTGACAGACACCTTCATAACAATATGTAATATGAACAATATACACACTGCAAGTATATATATAATGTAGTAACAGACACCTTCATAACAATATGTAATATGTACAGTATACACACTGCAAGTATATATATAATGTAGTAACAGACACCTTCATAACAATATGTAATATGTACAATATACACACTGCAAGTATATATATAATGTAGTAACAGACACCTTCATAACAATATGTAATATGTGCAATATACACAGTGCAAGTATATATATAATGTAGTAACAGACACCTTCATAACAATATGTAATATGTGCAATATACACAGTGCAAATATATATATAATGTAGTAACAGACACCTTCATAACAATATGTAATATGTACAATATACACACTGCAAGTATATATATGATGTAGTAACAGACAGCTTCATAACAATATGTAATATGTGCAATATACACACTGCAAGTATATATATAATGTAGTAACAGACACCTTCATAACAATATGTAATATGTGCAATATACACACTGCAAGTATATATATAACGCAGTGACAGACACCTTCATAATAATATGTAATATGTGCAATATACACACTGCAAGTATATATATAATGTAGTAACAGACACCTTCATAACAATATGTAATATGTGCAATATACACACTGCAAGTATATATATAACGCAGTGACAGACACCTTCATAATAATATGTAATATGTGCAATATACACACTGCAAGTATATATATAATGTAGTAACAGACACCTTCATAACAATATGTAATATGTGCAATATACACAGTGCAAGTATATATATAATGTAGTAACAGACACCTTCATAACAATATGTAATATGTGCAATATACACAGTGCAAGTATATATATAATGTAGTAACAGACACCTTCATAACAATATGTAATATGTGCAATATACACAGTGCAAGTATATATATAATGTAGTAACAGACACCTTCATAACAATATGTAATATGTGCAATATACACAGTGCAAGTATATATATAATGTAGTAACAGACACCTTCATAACAATATGTAATATGTGCAATATACACAGTGCAAGTATATATATAATGTAGTAACAGACACCTTCACAACAATTTGTAATATGTGCAATATACACACTGCAAGTATATATATAATGTAGTGACAGACACCTTCATAACAATATGTAATATGTGCAATATACACACTGCAAGTATATATATAATGTAGTGACAGACACCTTCATTATAATATGTAATATGTGCAATATACACACTGCAAGTATATATATAATGTAGTGACAGACACCTTCATAACAATATGTAATATGTGCAATATACACACTGCAAGTATATATATAATGTAGTAACAGACACCTTCATAACACTATGTAATATGTGCAATATACACACTGCAAGTATATATATAATGTAGTGACAGACACCTTCATAACAATATGTAATATGTGCAATATACACACTGCAAGTATATATATAATGTAGTAACAGACACCTTCATAACAAAGTTGCCAAAGATTTTAAATATACTTGTTAAAAAAAAACTTCTGCCTTGTTTTTAATGAATACTTAGGCCTACTACGCTACTTTATTTTAACATTGGTCATTATGGTGGTACTTAGAGAGCCAACACATTAGCAATGAAGCACAGACAAACATTCAATGATCTTATTATTGTGTATTAAATCACTTTTTTTTATCATGGCATGACACGTTTATTTATAGAGCAATTAAAAAGGCTGTACACAAATGTACAAAAAGGCAAAATAAATAAATAAATAAATAAATAAAATAAAAATAATAATTTGTGATTTATTAATTAATCGTAAACATCATTAAAATGATCGTAATTCTATTTAAAATAAGAAAATATAATCATCATAAAAACAATCACATTTCAACTAAAATAAAAAAAATGTAGCGAAAATACTTTCAGTTGGCATATGCACAATTACACAAGATGCATGCAATAAAGCAGGGGTCCCCAAACTACGGCACACGGGCCACTCCTCTTGACACAATTGATGCAGTTCAGCTAAATTTGTTGGTTTTCTGACATGGACTTGTTTCTTCAGCATTGTCCACACGTTCAAGTCAGGACTTTGGGAAGGCCATTCTAAAACCTTAATTCTAGCCTGATTTAGCCATTCCTTTACCACTTTTGACGTGTGTTTGGTGTCATTGTCCTGTTGGAACCCCCAACTGCGCCCAAGACCCAACCTCCGGGCTGATGACTTTAGGTTGTCCTGAAGAATTTGGAGGTAATCCTCCTTTTTCATTGTCCCATTTACTCTCTGTAAAGCAGCAGTTCCACTGGCAGCAAAACAGGCCCAGAGTATAATACTACCACCACCATGCTTGACGGTAGGGAGGGTGTTCGTGGGATTAAAGGCCTCACCTTTTCTCCTCCAAATATATTGCTGGGTATTGTGGCCAAACAGCTCAATTTTTTTTTCCTCTGACCACAGAACCGACATCACATGGACAAAGATAAGATCTTTTGGAGGAAAGTTTTAGAATGGCCTTCCCAAAGTCCTGTGGACAATGCTGAAGAAACAAGTCCATGTCAGAAAAACAACAAATTTAGCTGAACTGCATCAATTTTGTCAAGAGGAGTGGTCAAAAATTCAAGCAGAAGCTTGTGGATGGCTACCAAAAGCGCCTTATTGCAGTGAAACTTACCAAGGGACATGTAAGCAAATATTAACATTGCTGTATGTATACTTTTGACCCAGCACATTTGGTCACATTTTCAGTAGACCCATAATAAATTCATAAAAGAACCAAACTTCATGAATGTTTTTTGTGACCAACAAGTATGTGCTCCAATCACTCTATCACAAAAAAATAAGAGTTGTAGAAATGATTGGAAACTCAAGACAGCCATGACATTATGTTCTTTACAAGTGTATGTACACTTTTGACCACGACTGTATATAGCCCGGCCCCAGGCCAAATTTTTTTAACCCAATTTGGCCCCCGGGTCTAAAAGTTTGGGGACCCCTGTAGGGGTGTAACGGTACGTGTATTTGTATTGAACCGTTTCGGTACGGGGGTTCCGGTTCGGTTCATGGGTGTACCGAACGAGTTTCCATACGGACATATTAAGTAGCGTAACGCAGGTTGTGTAAACAATGCACACCGAGGCACAACACATAGCATGCTAGCAGCTAACGGGTTACAATAGACTGACCATACGCCCTCTTTTCACCTGGCGGAGTTTCTTAAATGCCTCAAATGTCCGACATTTTGAGTTAGGGTTGCGTGTATTTTCAATGTACGTTCAGGGTTAAGAAGGGGTTAAAAACAAAACAAAGTGTGAAAGTGCGCAGCAGCATTGGTGAGGGAGGGGCAGAGACAGAGAGAGCGAGAGAGTTATGATAAACGCGCATGCGTCGCCAGGCTCTGCTTTTTATCCATAGATTTATCAGATTTTTTTTTGTTTTTTTTGCGGCCCACAGCTAATGTTTTAAAGGCCCACGGCACATTCTAAAAATACTATTAAAATAAACAAAAACATAACAAAAGTGAAATAAAAAAGCTTAAAGGTGACTAATAAAACAAAGCTGTTTTTTTTTTCTTTCAAACTGTCCTTGCTTAAAACATAATATTGAATCAAAATCAACGTTATTATGAATTATTGACCTATCCAAGGTTCCGATTACTTCACATCAAATATTCCACTAAGAAAAATATTTTTGGTGGAAGATTTTGCAAATTTGGTAAATAAATAACCAAAACATTTTTATTTTGTTGTTTTCTTACTCCTCAGCCTTCCCGGTAAGGTATATTCAGGTGTGCTGGAGAGGAAGCTACGCTGGATAGTCGAACCTCGGATTCAGGAGGAACAGTGTGGTTTTCGTCCTGGTCGTGGAACTGTGGACCAGCTCTATACTCTCGGCAGGGTCCTTGAGGGTGCATGGGAGTATGCCCAACCAGTCTACATGTGCTTTGTGGACTCGGAGAAGGCATTCGACCGTGTCCCTCGGAAGGTCCTGTGGGGAGTGCTCAGAGAGTATGGGGTATCGGACTGTCTGATTGTGGCGGTCCGCTCCCTGTATGATCAGTTTCAGAGCTTAGTCCACATTGCCGGCAGTAAGTCGGACACGTTTCCAGTGAGGGTTGGACTCCGCCAAGGCTGCCCTTTGTCAATGATTCTGTTCATAACTTTTATGGACAGAATTTCTCGGCGCAGTCAAGGCGTTGAGGGGATCTGGTTTGGTGGCTGCAGGATTAGGTCTCTGCTATTTGCAGATGATGTGGTCCTGATGGCTCCATCTGGCCAGGATCTTCATCTGGCTGGGATGAGAATCAGCACCTCCAAGTCCGAGTCCATGGTTCTCGCCTGGAAAAGGGTGGAGTGCCATCTCCGGGTTGGGGAGGAGATCTTGCCCCAAGTGGAGGAGTTCAAGTACCTAGGATTCTCGTTCACGAGTGAGGGAAGAGTGGATGGTGAGATCGACAGGCGGATCGGTGCGGCGTCTTCAGTAATGCGGACGCCGTATCGATCCGTTGTGTTGAAGAAGGAGCTGAGCCGGAAGGCAAAGCTCTCAATTTACCGGTCGATCTACGTTCCCATCCTCACCTATGGTCATGAGCTTTGGGTTATGACAGAAAGGACAAGATCACGGGTACAAGCGGCCGAAATGAGTTGGGGGTGGGGGGGCATGGTTGGGGGCGTGGTTAAGGGCGTGGTTAAGAGGAGAGTATATTTACAGCTAGAATTCACCAACTCAAGTATTTCATATATAAACACTACCGTTCAAAAGTTTGGGGTTACCCAAACAATTTTGTGGAATAGCCTTCATTTCTAAGAACAAGAATAGACTGTCGAGTTTCAGATGAAAGTTCTCTTTTTCTGGCCATTTTGAGCGTTTAATTGACCCCACAAATGTGATGCTCCAGAAACTCAATCTGCTCAAAGGAAGGTCAGTTTTGTAGCTTCTGTAACGAGCTAAACTGTTTTCAGATGTGTGAACATGATTGCACAAGGGTTTTCTAATCATCAATTAGCCTTCTGAGCCAATGAGCAAACACATTGTACCATTAGAACACTGGAGTGATAGTTGCTGGAAATGGGCCTCTATACACCTATGTAGATATTGCACCAAAAACCAGACATTTGCAGCTAGAATAGTCATTTACCACATTAGCAATGTATAGAGTATATTTCTTTAAAGTTAAGACTAGTTTAAAGTTATCTTCATTGAAAAGTACAGTGCTTTTCCTTGAAAAATAAGGACATTTCAATGTGACCCCAAACTTTTGAACGGTAGTGTATATATATATATATATATATATATATATATATATATATATATATATATATATATATATATATATATATATATATATATATATATATATATATATATATATATATATATATATATATATATATATGTATGAAATACTTGACTTTCAGTGAATTCTAGCTATATATATATATATATATATATATATATATATATATATATATATATATATATATATATATATATATATATATATATATATATATATATATATATATATATATATATATATAAATAAAATAAATACTTGAATTTCAGTGTTCCGGAGGCTATCCAGTAGATGGCAGCATTGTCCTGTGTAACTTCTCCGTTCATGAATGAGTATATCATTTCGGCCACTGTGTTCAATGGAGAAGTCTGTTCTACAAAATGTACAGGCAACATACATACCCCTTCCCCTTCGAACTGTCCTGGATGAACTGAAATTCTTGTTTCCATTCGTTTTGGAACTTGCAAGCGTATTTCTTCATCTTGCTCGTCGACGGCGTCGCCATGTCTGTAACTTCCTCGTTCTTCTGCTTCGTCTCCTTGTTGTGTGCGCAGTTGTGCACTCTACTCTCTAAAAGCCGTAGATGTTATGACGTCATTGGGCAGGCAAGCTGTTTATATTGTGGGAAAGTGGACGTGAGAACAGGCTGTCCCCACTAAGGTCCACATTGAGCTGGAGGGGGCGTGGCCTCCAGCTCCGGCTGAATACCGGGAGTTTGTCGGGAGAAAATTTCTGCCGGGAGGTTATCAGGAGAGGCGCTGAATACCGGGAGTCTCCCGCTAAAAACTGGAGGGTTGGCAAGTATGCCTTAGAGATAGGGTGAGAAGCTCTTTCATCCGGGAGGAGCTCAAAGTAAAGCCGCTACTCCTCCACATCGAGAGGAGCCAGATGTGGCGGTTTTGGCATCTGGTCAGGATGCCACCTGAACGCCTCCCTAGGGATGTGTTTAGGGCACGTCATACTTGCCAACCCTCCCGTTTTTAGCGGGAGAATCCCGGTATTCAGCGCCTCTCCCGACAACCTCCCGGCAGAGATTTTCTCCCGACAAACTCCCGGTATTCAGCCGGAGCTGGAGGCCACGCCCCCTCCAGCTCAATGCGGACCTGAGACTGAGTGGGCACAGCCTGTTCTCACGTCCGCTTTCCCACAATATAAACAGCTTGCCTGCCCAATGACGTCATAACATCTAGCTTTTAGAGAGTAGAGTGCACAACTGCGCGCACAACAAGGAGACGTTCGAAGGGGAAGGTGTATGTTGCCTGTAAATATGTAGAACAGACTTCTCCATTGAACACGGTGACCGAAATGATATACTCATCATGAACGGAGAAGTTAAACAGGACAATACTGCCATCTAATGGATAGCCACCGGAACACTGAAATTCAAGTATTTATTTTATGTAAATAAAATAAATATATATATATATATATATATATATATATATATATATATATATATATATATATATATATATATATATATATATATATATATATATATATATATATATATATATATATATATATATATATATATATATATATATATATATATATATATAGCTAGAATTCACTGAAAGTCAAGTATTTCATACATATATATATATATATATATATATATATATATATATATGAAATACTCGAGTTGGTGAATTCTAGCTGTAAATAACCACGCCCCCCAACCACGCCCCCCGCCCCCAACACACACCCCATATACTCATCATGAACGGAGAAGTTAAACAGGACAATACTGCCATCTAATGGATAGCCACCGGAACACTGAAATTCAAGTATTTATTTTATGTAAATAAAATATATATATATATATATATATATATATATAATATATATATATATATATATATATATATATATATATATATATAGCTAGAATTCACTGAAAGTCAAGTATTTCATATATATATATATATATATATATATATATATATATATATATATATATATATATATATATATATATATATATATATATATATATATATATATATATATATATGAAATACTCGAGTTGGTGAATTCTAGCTGTAAATAACCACCCCCCCACCCCCTACCCCCCACCTCCCGATATTGGAGGTCTCAAGGTTGGCAAGTATGGGGCACGTCCGACCGGTAGGAGGCCACGGGGAAGACCCAGGACACGTTGGGAAGACTATGTCTCCCGGCTAGCCTGGGAACGCCTCGGGATCCCCCGGGAAGAGCTGGACTAAGTGACTGGGGAGAAGAAAGTCTGGGTTCCCCTGCTCAGGCTGCTGCCCCCGCGACCCGACCTCGGATAAGCGGTAGAAGATGGATGGCTGGATGGACGGATGGTTTTCTTACTGTACCGAAAATGAACCGAACCGTGACCTCTAAACCGAGGTACGTCCTGAACCGACAT
This sequence comes from Entelurus aequoreus, assembly GCF_033978785.1. NCBI lineage: Eukaryota > Metazoa > Chordata > Actinopteri > Syngnathiformes > Syngnathidae > Entelurus > Entelurus aequoreus. The sequence goes on from NC_084732.1 coordinate 95,820,279, forward strand.
TTTTGTGTACCGTTACACCCCTAGACCCCTGCAATAAAGTGTTGTTTTGACACATTTAACACGATCTTGCATGAGATAACGTTCCTACTTTGCTACACTGGCAGCAAACATGCAGCTCACACACTGCAGGATGTAACCATCTTAAAAAGGACCGACAGGATTACCCTTTCTTCCTTGCGGTTTTACCGGCTTTCTCATGTAAATAAATCTGGCTCGTGAGTGTTTTCATGCATCCACGATAATAATACTATGGTTGTTTGGTTTGGAGATAGACACAGCACTCCGCGTGACGCCAACTGATATGAGCGACTGTGGCGAGTGCCATCCCCGAGCTCAGGCACATCTAACTTGCTAATAGAGATAATTAACTTAGGCGCTGTTCTAAAGGAGTCACGGCTAATCTGGACACTGCAGCGAGCTGGGATTGGCGGTGAAGGGGAAGTCCGACTGCTCCTCGCTGCCGCATCTATCGGCTTGGCCGCTTGGTACGTTCCCCGCGGCTATTTTGAGAACCGTGGTCATTCTGGTCTCCTTGATAACAGCCTAGGTCCTGCCACCTGAATGGAGCTCAAATCCCTCCCAGACATGCCAGGGTTGGACCTCCGTCTGTTCAATCTGGCCCCGCGTCAACGTCAACTTTCCTGCCAGTCTTCCCTTGCCAGACCCGAGGGCGTGTTTGTCTACACAAAGTCCCAACATAATGGATCTTATCTTGTCAATTCAAGTGTTTCTGCAGCTCCGGAACGACATCTGAAATCAATTTCCTGCGCGATCCACTGACGCAGAGGCCGTGATCATTTATTGCCAGGGTTTGAATCAAATACTGTACTTAAGTGTGTGGGTATGGCGACCGGAGCCTTGCCAGCGACTAAAATTACACTTTCTGAAAAGCCCGTAATTATGGGCTTGCCCTTGTCCGTGTAGTTTAGCCATCCGCATGATGCAGTGGCTGGTGTGTGGAAGGTGATGAATGGCTTCATCCACCCACCCAAGGGCGCTGTCATGAAAAATAAATCTATTGGCCATTTTCTCTTTTCCCCATGGGCAACTGTGGAGTTTTGGCAAATAATAGTTCTATACTTCTAGTTGTCATAATCCTTCATGGCTGTTCAGACGCTGGTTTGTTGTGCTCTGTATCCACATACTCGAGTTCAAACACAAAATCTGTTGTTTTGGTACCTCGTAAAAGGATCATATGATGCACATCGCCTACCTTCTCTGCATCTTACAAAACCAGTGAAGTTGGCACGTTGTGTAAATGGTAATTAAAAACAAAATTTGCAAATCCTTTTCGACTTATATTCAATTGAATAGACTGCAAAGACAAGATATTTAATGTTGGAACTGAGAAACTTTTTTTTTTTTTTTTGCAAATAATCATTAACTTAGAATTTAATGGCAGCAACACATTGCATTTTTACCACTGTGTTACATGGCCTTTCCTTTTAACAACACTCAGTAAACGTTTGGGAACTGAGGAGACCAATTTTAGAAGCTTTTCAGGTGGAATTCTTTCCCATTCTCGCTTGATGTACAGCTTAAGTTGTTCAACAGTCCGGGGGTCTCCGTTGTGGTATTTTAGGCTTCATAATGCACCACACATTTTCAATGGGAGACAGGTCTAGACCAGTGGTAACCAACCACCGGGCCGCGGCCCGGTACTGGTCCGCGGACCGATTGATACCGGGCCGCACAAGAAATTAAAAAAATAAAAAGATATATATATTTTTTATTTTTTTTTATTTTGTACTAAATCAACATAAAAAACACAATATATAGATTATATATCAATATAGATCAATACAGTCTGCAGGGATACAGTCCGTAAGCACACATGATTGTATTTCTTTATGAAAAAAAAAAAAAAAAAAACCCGGTCCGTGGGACAAATTTTCAAGCATTGACCGGTCCGCAGCTACAAAAAGGTTGGGGACCAGTGGTCTAGACTACAGTTTACGTTAAAGTTAAAGTACCACTGATAGTCACACACACACTAGGTGTGGTGAAATTACTCTCTGCATATGACCCATCCCCTTGTTCCACCACCTGGAAGGTGAGGGGAGCAGTGAGCAGTAGCGGTGGCCGTGCTCAGGAATAATTTTGGTGATTTAACCCCCAATTCCAACCCCTTGATTCTGAGTGTCAAGCAGGGAGGTAATGGGTCCCATTTTTATAGTCTTTGGTATGACTCGGCCGGGGTTTGAACTCACGACCTACCGATCTCAGGGCACAGACAGGGCAGTCTAGTACCAGCACTCTTTTACTACGAAGAATTGTCTTGCAGAAATAAGCAGGGGCGTCCATGAAAAAGAAGTTGCTTGGATGGCACAGATGTTGCTCCAAAACCTGTATGTACCTTTCAGCATTAATGGTGCCTTCACAGATGTGTAAGTCACCCATGCCTTGGGCACTAATACACCCCCATACCATCACAGATGCTGGCTTTTCAACTTTGTGCCTTTAACAGTCCGGTTGGTTCTTTTCCTCTTTGGTCCAGAGGACACGACGTCCACAGTTTCCCAAAAAAAATTGGAATGTGGACTCGTCAGACCACAGAACACTGTTCCACTTTGCAACAGTCCATCTTAGATGAGCTTGTGCCCAGCGAAGTCGGTGGCGTTTCTGGGTGTTGTTGATAAAGGGCTTTCGCTTTGCATACTAGAGTTTTAACTTGCACTTACAGATGTAGCGACAAACCGTAGTTACTGACAGTGGTTTTCTGAAGTGTTCCTGAGCCCATGTGGTGATAGCCACGCTTCCGTCAGTCTACCCCAGGGCAGCTGTGGCTACGAAAATAGCTTACCACCACCAGGTGTGGATGAATGATGGGTTTTTAACATGTAAAGCGACTTTGGGTACTTAGAAAAGCGCTATATAAATCTCAGGTATTATTATTATTATTATTATATCCTTTACACACTGATGTCGCTTTTTGACGCAGTACCGCCTGAGGGATCGAAGGTCTGTAATATCATCGCTTTCGTGCAGGGATTTTTCCCGATTCTCTGAACTTTTTGATTATATTACAGACCCTAGATCAGTGGTCCCCAACCTTTTTGTAGCTGGGGACCGGTCAACGCTTGAAAATTTGTCCCACGGACCGGGTGGGGGAGGGGCGGGGGGGGCGGGGGGTTGGGATTGGGGGTGTAATTATTATTATTTTTTTTTCATAAAGAAATACAATCATGTGTGCTTACGGACTGTATCCCTGCAGACTGTATTGATCTATATTGATATATAATGTATGTACTGTGTTTTTTATGTTGATTTAATACAAAAATTTAAAAAATAAATAAATATTTTTTATTTTATTTCTTGCGCGGCCCGGTACCAATCGGTACCGGTGGTTGGGGACCACTGCCCTAGATGATGAAATCCCTAAATTTCTTGCAATAGCTCGTTGAGAAATGTTTTTCTTAAACTGTTGGACGATTTGCTCACGCATTTGTTGACAAAGTGGTGACCCTCGCCCCATCCTTGTTTGTGAATGACTGAGCATTTCATAGAAGCTGCTCTTATCACCAATCATGGCACCCACCTGTTCCCAATTAGCCTCGTCACCGATGGGATGTTCCAAATCCCGTATTTTTCGGAGTATTAAGTCGCTCCGGAGTATAAGTCGCACCGGCCGAAAATGCATAATAAAGAAGGAAAAAAACATATATAAGTCGCACTGGAGTATAAGTCACATTTTTGGGGGAAATTTATTTGATAAAACCCAACACCAAGAATAGACATTTGAAAGGCAATTTAAAATAAATAAAGAATAGTGAACAACAGGCTGAATAAGTGTACGTTATATGAGGCATAAATAACCAACTGAGAAAGTGCCTGGTATGTTAACGTAACATATTATGGTAAGAGTCATTCAAATAACTATAACATATAGAACATGCTATACGTTTACCAAACAATCTGTCACTCCTAATCGCTAAATCCCATGAAATCTTATTCGTCTAGTCTCTTACGTGAATGAGCTAAATAATATTATTTGATATTTTACGGTAATGTGTTAATAATTTCACACTGAGTATAAGTCGCACCCCCGGCCAAACTATGAAAAAAACTGCGACTTATAGTCCGAAATACGGTAAGTGTTTGATGAGCATCCCTCCACTTTCTCAGTCTTTTTTGCCACCTGTGCCAGCTTTTTTGAAACACGCTGAAGGCATCAAATTCCAAATGAGCTAATATTTGCAAAAAATAACAACATTTTCCAGTTTGAACGCTAAGTATCTTGTCTTTGCCGTCTATTCAATTGAATATAGGTTGAAAAGGATTTGCAAATCATTGTATTCTGTTTTTATTTACCATATACACATCGTGCCAACTTCACTGGTTTTAGGTCTTGCATATAATCCATTCATCCCTCCATTTTCTACTGCCTGTTATATATATATATATATATATATATATATATATATATATATATATATATATATATATATATATATATATATATATATATATATATATATATATATATATATATATATATATATATATATATATATATATATATATATATACTACCGTTCAAAAGTTTGGGGTCACATAGAAATGTCCTTATTTTTGAAGGAAGAACACTGTACTTTTCAATGAAGATAACTTTAAACTACCGGTAGTCTTAACTTTAAAGAAATACACTCTATACATTGCTAATGTGGTAAATGACTATTCTAGCTGCAAATGTCTGGTTTTTGGTGCAATATCTACATAGGTGTATAGAGGCCCATTTCCAGCAACTATCACTCCAGTGTTCTAATGGTACAATGTGTTTGCTCATTGGCTCAGAAGGCTAATTGATGATTAGAAAACCCTCGTGCAATCATGTTCACACATCTGAAAACAGTTTAGCTCGTTACAGAAGCTACAAAACTGACCTTCCTTTGAGCAGATTGGAGCATCACATTTGTGGGGTCAATTAAATGCTCAAAATGGCCATAGAAAGAGAACTTTTATCTGAAACTCGACAGTCTATTCTTGTTCTTAGAAATGAAGGCTATTCCACAAAATTGTTTGGGTGACCCCAAACTTTTGAACGGTAGTGTATACATATATATATATATATATATATATATATATATATATATATATATATATATATATATATATATATATATATATATATGTATATATATATATATATATATATATATATATATATATATATATATATATATATATATATATATATATTATTAAAATTAATATATATTCACTGGTAGAAAATGGATGGATGGATGTAATATGTGACTGCAAGTTTGACACCCCTGGTCTACCCTGTGTGGCAGTGGCACAGGCCACGCCTCCGCACAGTGGGCGTGGCCTCGTCAAGCCACACCCCCACCGTGGCCGCTGCTGCTGCCGCTGAGTGACGGACCGCAGAAGAGAAGACGGTAGCGGTCCTCTTGTTCTCAACCAGCCGGCGGCGGAAGTCTTCCACTCGGCGTGTGATCGCTGCTGACCGTCCGAGCATCGATGAGCAAAACCTCCGGAATATTCCATTGCTGGAGAGGCCACAAGCGACCAGCGTGGAGGACTGTGTGCGTTTGGGCCGACTAAAGGGAAGTAAAGGCGGGAGTATGGCGGTGGAAGAGGAAGGTCTGCGCGTTTTCCAGAGCGTTAAAATAAAAATAGGTAAGAAGAAGAAGAACAAAAAAAAAAAAAAATCCCTCCCCCCAGTCTGGGCGCCTTTAATGGACGTCTCCTCGTTAACGGGCCATGTCTGTCTTGTTGAAATGTTATTGTCATTCAAATCACACGCTTTTCTCCCAGTGGAAATATAGACTGTGTATTTACAACAATAGCCTTTTATTCTACACCATTCTAGAAGCATTTTCTCCTTCCACTATGTGGAGCAGCTTTCTATATTTAGACATGCGGTTTGTGTAAGTGCATATTTCTTATGAATGAATGCTGTGAAAGCTCAGGTCAGAGTTCTCTTGACCCTTTTAGAAATGATCATTCCTGCACATGATGCATCTTTGCCTCCAGGCTGCATGTGTACTTCATAAATGTGTACTTCACAGCTTAATAACTGTGTACTTCATAGCTTGTAGTACTTAATAACTGTGTACTTCACAGCTTAATAACTGTGTACTTCATAGCTTGTAGTACTTAATAACTGTGTACTTCACAGCTTAATAACTGTGTACTCCATAGGTTGTAGTACTTAATAACTGTGTACTTCACAGCTTAATAACTGTGTACTTCATAGGTTGTAGTACTTAATAACTGTGTACTTCACAGCTTAATAACTGTGTACTCCATAGGTTGTAGTACTTAATAACTGTGTACTTCACAGCTTAATAACTGTGTACTTCATAGCTTGTAGTACTTAATAACTGTGTACTTCATAGGTTGTAGTACTTAATAACTGTGTACTTCACAGCTTAATAACTGTGTACTTCACAGCTTAATAACTGTGTACTTCATAGGTTGTAGTACTTAATAACTGTGTACTTCACAGCTTAATAACTGTGTACTTCATAGGTTGTAGTACTTAATAACTGTGTACTTCATAGGTTGTAGTACTTAATAACTGTGTACTTCATAGGTTGTAGTACTTAATAACTGTGTACTTCACAGCTTAATAACTGTGTACTTCATAGGTTGTAGTACTTAATAACTGTGTACTTCATAGGTTGTAGTACTTAATAACTGTGTACTTCATAGGTTGTAGTACTTAATAACTGTGTACTTCACAGCTTAATAACTGTGTACTTCATAGGTTGTAGTACTTAATAACTGTGTACTTCATAGGTTGTAGTACTTAATAACTGTGTACTTCACAGCTTAATAACGTGTACTTCATAGGTTGTAGTACTTAATAACTGTGTACTTCATAGGTTGTAGTACTTAATAACTGTGTACTTCATAGGTTGTAGTACTTAATAACTGTGTACTTCACAGCTTAATAACTGTGTACTCCATAGGTTGTAGTACTTAATAACTGTGTACTTCACAGCTTAATAACTGTGTACTCCATAGGTTGTAGTACTTAATAACTGTGTACTTCACAGCTTAATAACTGTGTACTTCATAGGTTGTAGTACTTAATAACTGTGTACTTCATAGGTTGTAGTACTTAATAACTGTGTACTTCAAAGCTTAATAACTGTGTACTTCATAGGTTGTAGTACTTAATAACTGTGTACTTCACAGCTTAACAACTGTGTACTTCATAGGTTGTAGTACTTAATAACGGTGTACTTCACAGCTTAATAACTGTGTACTTCATAGATTGTAGTACTTAATAACTGTGTACTTCATAGGTTGTAGTACTTAATAACTGTGTACTTCACAGCTTAATAACTGTGTACTCCATAGGTTGTAGTACTTAATAACTGTGTACTTCACAGCTTAATAACTGTGTACTCCATAGGTTGTAGTACTAATAACTGTGTACTTCATAGGTTGTAGTACTTAATAACTGTGTACTCCATAGGTTGTAGTACTTAATAACTGTGTACTTCACAGCTTAATAACTGTGTACTCCATAGGTTGTAGTACTTAATAACTGTGTACTTCATAGCTTAATAACTGTGTACTCCATAGGTTGTAGTACTTAATAACTGTGTACTTCATAGCTTAATAACTGTGTACTCCATAGGTTGTAGTACTTAATAACTGTGTACTTCATAGCTTGTAGCATTAATAAATGATATAATAAATGATAAATGGGTTATACTTGTATAGTGCTTTTCTACCTTCAAGGTACTCAAAGCGCTTTGACAGTATTTCCACATTCACACACACATTCACACACTGATGGAGGGAGCTGCCATGCAAGGCGCTAACCAGCAGCCATCAGGAGCAAGGGTGAAGTGTCTTGCCCAAGGACACAACGGACGTGACTAGGATGGTAGAAGGTGGGGATTGAACCCCAGTAACCAGCAACACTCCGATTGCTGACACAGCCACTCTACCAACTTCGCCACGCTGTCCCCAATAATGGTGTACTTCATAGCTTGTAGTACTTAATAACTGTGTACTTCATAGCTTGTAGTACTAATAACTGTGTACTTCATAGCTTGTAGTACTTAATAACTGTGTACTTCATAGCTTGTAGTACTAATAACTGTGTACTTCATAGCTTGTAGCACTTAATAACTGTGTACTTCATAGCTTGTAGTACTAATAACTATGTACTTCATAGCTTGTAGTACTTAATAACTGTGTACTTCATAGCTTGTAGTACTAATAACTGTGTACTTCATAGCTTGTAGTACTTAATAACTGTGTACTTCATAGCTTGTAGTACTAATAACTGTGTACTTCATAGCTTGTAGCACTTAATAACTGTGTACTTCATAGCTTGTAGTACTAATAACTATGTACTTCATAGCTTGTAGTACTTAATAACTGTGTACTTCATAGCTTGTAGTACTAATAACTGTGTACTTCATAGCTTGTAGTACTAATATATGTACTTCATAGCTTGTAGTACTTAATAACTGTGTACTTCATAGCTTGTAGTACTAATAACTGTGTACTTCATAGCTTGTAGTACTTAATAACTGTGTACTTCATAGCTTGTAGTACTTAATAACTGTGTACTTCATAGCTTGTAGTACTTAATAACTGTGTACTTCATAGCTTGTAGTACTTAATAACTGTGTACTTCATAGCTTTTAGTACTTAATAACTGTGTACTCCATAGGTTGTAGTACTTAATAACTGTGTACTTCATAGCTTGTAGTACTTAATAACTGTGTACTTCATAGCTTGTAGTACTTAATAACTGTGTACTTCATAGCTTGTAGTACTTAATAACTGTGTACTCCATAGGTTGTAGTACTTAATAACTGTGTACTTCATAGCTTGTAGCATTAATAACGGTGTACTCCATAGGTTGTAGCTTAAAAACTGTGTACTCCATAGGTTGTAGCATTAATAACTGTGTACGCCATAGTTTGTAGTACTTAATAACTGTGTACTCCATAGATTGTAGCATTAATAACTGTGTACTCCATAGGTTGTAGCATTAATAACTGTGTACTCCATAGCTTGTAGTACTTAATAACTGTGTACTCCATAGCTAGTAGTACTTAATAACTGTGTACTCCATAGGTTGTAGCATTAATAACTGTGTACTCCATAGGTTGTAGCATTAATAACTGTGTACTCCATAGGTTGTAGCATTAATAACTGTGTACTCCATAGCTTGTAGTACTTAATAACTGTGTACTCCATAGGTTGTAGCATTAATAACTGTGTACTCCATAGGTTGTAGCATTAATAACTGTGTAGTCCATAGCTTGTAGCATTAATAACTGTGTACTCCATAGGTTGTAGCATTAATAACTGTGTACTCCATAGGTTGTAGCATTAATAACTGTGTACTCCATAGCTTGTAGTACTTAATAACTGTGTACTCCATAGCTTGTAGCACTTAATAACTGTGTACTCCATAGGTTGTAGCACTTAATAACTGTGTACTCCATAGGTTGTAGCATTAATAACTGTGTACTCCATAGGTTGTAGCATTAATAACTGTGTACTCCATAGCTTGTAGTACTTAATAACTGTGTACTCCATAGCTTGTAGCATTAATAACTGTGTACTCCATAGGTTGTAGCATTAATAACTGTGTACTCCATAGCTTGTAGCACTTAATAACTGTGTACTCCATAGGTTGTAGTATTAATAACTGTGTACTCCATAGGTTGTAGCATTAATAACTGTGTACTCCATAGGTTGTAGCATTAATAACTGTGTACTCCATAGCTTGTAGCACTTAATAACTGTGTACTCCATAGCTTGTAGCACTTAATAACTGTGTACTCCATAGCTTGTAGCACTTAATAACTGTGTACTCCATAGCTTGTAGTACTAATAACTGTGTACTCCGTAGGTTGTACCAAATAACTGCTGCTATTAGGGCTGGAAACTGTATCACGATGTAAGTGTTTTTTGTATCGGTCGATGTCGATAATTATTGATATTTTTCATGGCCTATCGAAAATGCAGACCAGGAGAAAAAAAATGAAATATACGTACTGTATATATATTTGTATTTATTATAATCCCCTCAGACACACTGGGGTACCAGTACCACAGTTGTCAAACTCAAGGGCCGGGGACCAGATCGCCACGTCGTTGAAGGTTAACCGGCACATAATTTAGTGTGGCCCGTTAATTTAAATTGGCTTGCACATTTTTTAAGGTGACCCGTCCCATCGCTTAATGTGGACTATCACTTCATTTTAAGAGGCCCGCCACGTAGTTTAAAGTGGCTCACTACATTATTTACAGTGGGCCACGACATCTTTTAAACAGGCCCAGCACATAATTTAATGTTGCCTGCCATATCATTTAATGTGGCCTGTCACATTGTGTAAAGTGGCATGCCACCTTGTTTAAGGTGGACCGCCACATCATTTAAAGTGGTTTGCACATCCTTTAACGTGGCCCACCACTTCATTTAATTTGGCCTGCCACATCGTTTAATGTGGACCTTCACTCCATTTAAAGTGGTCCGCCACATAGTTTAAAGTGGCTCACCACATCATTTACAGTGGGCTGCAATGTCCTTTAAATTGGCCCAGAACATAATTTAATTTGGCCTGCAACATCCTTTAAGGTGAACCACCACATCATTTAAAGTGGTGTGCACAGCCTTTAAGGTGGACCACCCCTTCATTTAACGTGGCTCGCCACATCATTTATAGTGGCCTTCCACATCCTTTTTATGTGGCCCAGCACATCATTCAAGGTGGCCCGACACATCGTTTAAGGTAGCCTGCCACATCTTTTAAAGTGGTTTGCACACCCTTTAATTTGGCCTACCACGTCATTTAAATGGCCCGTCAAATTGTATTGTGGACCATCACTCCATTTAAAGTGGCCTGCCACATCCTTTAAGGTGGACCACCACGTCATTTAAAGTGGATCGCCAAATTATTTATTGTGGCCTGTCAAATCATTAATGTGGCCCGCCACATTCTTTAATGTGGCCCAGCACATCATTTAAGGTGTCTCGCCACATCGTTTAATGTGGCCTGCCACATCTTTTAAGTCGGTTTGCACATCCTTTAATTTGGCCCGCCAAATGGTTTAATGTGGACCATCACTCCATTTAAAGTGGCCGGCCACATCCTTTAAGGTGAACCACCACGTCATTTAAAGTGTTCTGCACAGTCTTTAAGGTGGACCACCCCTTCGTTTAATGTGGCTCGCCACATCCTTTAATGTGTCCCGCCACATCATTTAAGGTGGCCTGCCACATCTTTTAAGGTGCTTTGCACGACTTTAATTTGGCCCACCACATCATTTAAGTGGCCCGCCAAATCGTTTAATGTGGACCATCACTCCATTTAAAGTGCCCTGCCACATCCTTTAAGGTGAACCACCACATCATTTAAAGTGGTCTGCACAGCCTTTAAAGTGGACCACCCCTACATTTAATGTGGCTCACCACTTCATTTATAGTGGCCTGTCATGTCATTACAGCGGACCGGCACATCCCTGCCACATCTTTTAATGTGGTTTGCACATCCTTTAATTTGGCCCACCACATCATTTAAGTGGCCCGCCAAATCGTTTAATGTGGACCATCACTCCATTTAAAGTGCCCTGCCACATCCTTTAATGTGAACCACCACATCATTTAACGTGGTATGCACAGCCTTTAAGGTGGACCACCCCTACATTTAATGTGGCTCACCACATCATTTATAGTTGCTTGTCACATCATTAATTCGGCCCGCCACATCGTTTAAAGTGCCCTGCCACATCTTTTAAGGTGGTTTGCACATCCTTTAAAGTTTGCACATCCTTTAATTTGGCCCACCACATCATTTAAGTGGCCCGCCAAATCATTTAATGTGGACCATCACTCCATTTAAAGTGGCCTGCCACATCCTTTAAGGTGAACCACCACATCATTTAAAGTGGTCTGCACAGCCTTTAAGGTGGACCACTCCTACATTTAATGTGGCTCGCCACATCATTTATAGTGGCCTGTCACATCATTAATGGGCCGCGCCCGCCACGTCCTTTAAGGTGGCCCAGCACATCATTTAAGGTGTCCCGCCACATCGTTTAATGTGGTTTGCACATCAATCAATTTGGCCCGCCATATAGTTTAAAGTGGCTCACCACATAATTTGCAGTGGGCCGCAATATCCTTTAAATAGGCCCAGCACATCCTTTAATGTGGCCCGCCAGATCGTTCAAAGTGGCCATTTGAGGTGGTCCGCCACGTCATTTGCAATGCATGCAACTACATATGTTCTACACTTTAATATTATCTAATCATGCAACACGGTGTTCCAATTATTTTTCTTGGTTATCAAAAATGTAAACTTAAATATCTGCTTGTCAACTTGACTTTTGATATCAAAACAAGGTTATTCGTCCATCCATCCATTTTCTAACGCTTGTCCCTTTTGGGGTCGCGGGGGGTGCTGGAGCTTGTCTGTAAGTAAAAGTATAATATTCGAAAACAGTTTATTTCGCAAATTATGTAACGTGGCCATTACATGTTTAGTTTCATGTACATTCACTGTTACAAGGGACCCTCAGAGGGCAGCAGTATTTGCAACGTGGCCCTCAATAAAAACAAGTTTGACAACCCTGATATGGACAATATACGATTTACTGCGCTGGAAGACAACAACGGCTCTGTTTGATCAGTAAATTGTTAATATATTGTTACATGTTGCTGTATGTATGTTTTGATTAGACAGGAAACGTCTGCTCAGAGACAGATTCAGCGTTTCCCATAAACTGCCAAGATACCGGTGGCGGCAGGGGGCGTGGCTATGGGCGTGGTCAACATGACATCATTGAGTAATTTGCATAATTTACTACAATGATATAATTTTCTCTAAAAAGGCTCAAAAAATGTATACTTACTAATTAATAATAACAGTTTTGTTTTAAACGTCCATCCATCCATCCATCCATTTTACAATATAATTACAACACTTTATGTACATATTTATATACAGATTTGAACAATAAGTTATTCACTGAAATATATTTATTAATTGTGGTTCTTACAAAAAATATATCTTATAAAATATAAAAGCTCAAATGTCTCTTAAAGCTCTGCCCCTTTAATTAGTGCATACTAAATAATTTAACTTTAGCCAACTACTACAACCATATTATTTACCAGCAACATAAAGTGAAACAGAGGCAGAGGTGTCCTGCCACAGTCAGTAAGAAATAAACAGAAAACAGTAGTGGTCAAATACAAATAAGGCAACAAGAGAAGTATCCTACACTTCTCTTTTGTAAAGTAAATCTGAACAGCCTATATGGGCATCTACATCAACTATATGATTTGCCTGAGAAGGTGGACAGGACAAAAAAAAAAAAAAAACATTTTATTTTTATTTTTTATTTTATTTGTGGCGGACGTAATTGTTTCGTGGCGGGCCGCAACAAATAAATGAATGTGTGGGAAACACTGAGATTTGATTGGCGAAAATGTAGCCGATTGGCCAAAATGTGCGGCTAAGTTGCCGGTAATGTACAAAGTTCCAAGGTGGTGCATCATTGGCGGGGATTGGTCGAATTGAGTCATTTCATTGCTCATTCCTGGAGGTACTGAATAGTTCCAGTCTTTCCCGGGGAACTGCTACAATATCTATGGCAGTGGGTTGGGATGCTTAGTTGATGTCATTGTCTAATTGCACAGTTTTATTTTTGGCCATGACACATGGGCATGTTATTTCTATGGTGAAAAGGTCTGAATACTCGCTAAATATACAACAAAGGTTGCTAAGTTGGCAAAATGATCCCTCCTGCTACGTCTTCTTATACCTCTTAAGAGGCAGAGTTACGATGCCATCTATTGTACAGAGTTGTTAGCTTCGTGTGTATTTCTTCACAATCTCATGACGTAAAATATTGCGTCTTGATTTTTTCGTCATCTTCATACAGACTCGAAAGTTTCGATGTCGAGGCACTTCCGGGAAACGTGAACGACGTCATTAACCAATGTGCTCGTCAATTAGTACAAACCCCGTTTCCATATGAGTTGGGAAATTGTGTTAGATGTACAAACTGTACAAAAATAACACTACTTAGAGAAAACAAAAAACACGTGTACATGGACAACATTTATTTAATCTAATCTTCATTCGGATTAGAACATTACTGTGTACATGGACCCTGAAAAAAATGTATCTGATTATGACGTGCATTTTCATGCATCACACCTTAAATTGGAATACTTTACTGTGACTCGCGCAGAACATAACATAAATGGAAAGATGTGGTATTGTGTGTGCTATGGCGCCATCTTTCGGACGAGGTCGCTTACTTCAGGTTGCTGAAGAATAAGCAGTGATTTCCACAGTAAACAAACATAGCTCCGTGCATTTCTGCTTGTCCGACGTTATCACTGTATTTATTTATAATTTTTTCCTTTTGTTCACTACTTTTGTTTTACCTCTCTTTTTCGTATGGAGCTGTTCTGTGCTTTTCATAGCTATTGATGCACATCGCAAACCACCTTAAACTGGGCGGTCACATGGCGTTGCTGCAATGGCGATAAGTAGGTCGGCGGCCGATTGTCACGAACGATAATGGCGATTATCGACGCTAATTGAGTTATCGAATATCGGCCCAGGGTTAGTTTGAATAATGGATTGGATTTATAGAACACGTTTCTAAACACTTTCTGGACATCTCATCATTCATTCACTCCACATTCACACGATGATGGTGGTAAGCTACATTTGTAGCCACAGCTGCCTTGGGGTAGACTGAATGTCCAGGATGAATGAAATGTGTTGTGGGGAAAATGGTTTGAATTGGTTGAGAGACATTAGAAAAATGGTGCAATGTCCTGGAAAATGTGAAATTTCAGGAAGAAGAAAAAAAAACCTAGTGCCATGAATGAGCCAAAAATTTTGAAAGAGGAATGGTTTGAATCGAAAGAAAAAATGTGGGAGGAGGCATTGACACAATAATATGAAACATTTGATATTCAAACAAAAGATATGCCTTGTGCGCTGGGGGGTGGGGGATGTACTCTGTATGTTTCTATTTTGAAACATTTAATTCCCTGCGTGTGCTCTAATTGTTGTCCCTGGTCGATACGGAACAATCTCCCTGACATCTGGCACTTCATTCATCCTGTCCGGATTGTTTTGACTCCAAATGTGCGACAGAAGGGAGGAATAAACAAATGAAAACCCACATTTGACAAAAACAACCCAATGACTCTTTTTCAGTCCAGCTGATCCCTACAAGTTTCACAGGTTTCCATGCTTTTCAGGGGATTTTCTATAAATAAATAATAATAATAATAATATATAATAATAATAATATAAATAATTTTCAAAAAAATGTATGAAATCCCCTGAAGAGCAAGGAAACCTTTGAAACAGGCTTGTAGGGATGAAATAGCCTCTGTGTTTTTTTCCTGACCTAACGTATACATATTTATATGTATATACAGTATATATATATATATATATATATATATATATTATCGAGGTTTCTGTGGTTTATCCGTTATACAGTGCTCAATACCGGGGTAGAGCGGAATATACGTTAGGTCAGGAAAAACACAGAGGCTATTTCATCCCTACAAGTTTCACAGGTTTCCATGCTTTTCAGGGGATTTTCTATAAATAAATAATAATAATAATATATATAATAATAATAATAATAATAATATAAATAATTAAAAACATTTTTTATGAAATCCCCTGAAGAGCAAGGAAACCTTTGAAACAGGCTTGTCGGGATGAAATAGCTTCTGTGTTTTTTTCCTGACCTAACGTATACATATTTATATGTATATACAGTATATATATATATATATTATCGAGGTTTCTGTGGTTTATCCGTTATACAGTGCTCAATACCGGGGTAGAGCGGAATATACGTTAGGTCAGGAAAAACACAGAGGCTATTTCATCCCTACAAGCCTGTTTCGCAGGTTTCCCTGCTCTTCAGGGGATTTTATATAAATAAATAATAATAATAATATATATAATAATAATAACAATAATATAAATAGTTAAAAATGTTTTTAATGAAATCCTCTGAAGAGCAAGGAAACCTGCGAAACAGGCTTGTAGGGATGAAATAGCCTCAGTGTTTTTTTTGTGACCTAACATATACATATTTATATGTATATATTTATACATATATGTATATATATATATATATATATATATATATATATATATATATATATATATATATATATATATATATATATATATATATATATATATATATATATATATTATATTAATATGATGGATAGATGATTAATATACTTGATGTATAATTAATATAATTGGATAATAAGAGTATGTGAAAGTTTGACTCTTACCTCGTTTACTTTCGTGACAATCTTCTTAAAGTTTTGTAATAAATCAAAAACAAGCAGCTAAAATGGGCCAAACATGGATAAGTGTGGGTAGTGTTCTACATTTTTTCCCATCATGCACTCTAACGGACACCAGGATTAGGGAAGGTTGTTTGGATTGTGTTATATAAGTAAATGCTATGCTATTATTTCGAAATACTTTCAAGGGTCATTGATCTTATTTTTCTCACATTGTCCACAAGATGGCATCAAATGTGTAGCATTCAGAGACCGCCTGGTATTTAAGATTAATTTGAAAGCGATGCTTTGTTGAACTCATATTGTCCCGCGGGCCAAATTGTAGAGGCTGGCGGGCCGCACTTGCCGTAGTTTGGACACCCCTGCCTTATATGAATACTTGGAGAAAAATAGGTTGCGTAATAATTACATGATAATGACGAACATTCCTGTGTTCGAGGCTGTCATCACTTTCATGCTCAGACTGTTATAGAGATGTAACGATATGAACGTTTGTTATCACGGTTATTGTGACCCAATTGTTTTAACATATATCAGTAATGACGTGGTGTTTTTTAATGTACTCAAAAAGTACCTATACGCATGCTGATATATTTAGATTTTTTAATAACTAAAATGAATAGACCCACTGTTAAAAAGCCCACTATTTTGCATGTTTTTAGTTTCTTATGCTTCACTGAAAAGAGTGTTCTGGCAGGCGTTGTGGTGTCCTACTCTGTTCAGCGGTCCTTAAACGCCTCCATGTCATATTCCTTCAATAAGAGAAGGACTGCTATGTTCTGAGAGAGCACAGCTTGTAGGTTCAATGTATAAAATGTAATATCTCAGTTGCTCAGACAAAAATGTGTTAATTCAAGTTTAGATTGGGGTATGTCCTTCTTAACGGGGAAAGACATTAATGTCTCTTGTATTATTTAGCATTTGAACCAATTCGATACAGAGTTCCGGTACCTCGGAATCCTTACTGGTACTCAACAATACCAAGTTTTGGTACTTTTGTGTGTGTTAATGTAACCCACTTGCTTCGGTCCCCGCCTTTTTGCGTTCCACTCCGCACGGAACTCGAACCTACATCGTTTGGCATGAGAGGCAGGCGTGCTAACCACCAAGCCATCATCTCAATAGCCAGCATTGCTCTTTGAAGTTGTCAGGGATTGAGGTTTACCAACGTACACTGGCTGGCCTGCGTTACCCTCACCCCCCTAACCCTCATTCTCATCTGAATCACGGCGCCATTGTAACCCACTCGAACTCGAACCTGGGACGTTCGGCACACTAGCTGACCTCGGATACATTGTTTATGATAATAACATCTCATTTGAGCTGATTACGATAACTGCTGTCCAGTTGCTGTATCTTGTTTCATTATCACATTTCTGAGTCTCATTTGCAGGTATGACATTCAATCAATCAATCAAAGTTTACTTATATAGCCCTAAATCACGAGTGTCTCAAAGGGCTGCACAAGCCACAACGAAAAAAACTCAACACAATAGGCACAATGAGAAACCTCGGAGGGGACCGCAGATGTGGGGACCCCTTCCACCCCCTGTGCGACCGGTGAAATGGACGTCGAGTGGATCTAGTTAATAGTGTGATAGTCCAGTCCATAGTGGGGCCAGCAGGGCAATTGCAGTTGTCAATTGCACCCTACAAATGTCATGTCTGTGATCATGTTTTGTTTAAGTTATGTCCTGTTTGGTTGTTTAAGACTCTTAGTTCATGTTTATGCTCCCTTGTTTGGTCACCATGGTTACCCATTAGTTTCACCTGTTGCACATTTTGATTCACGCACCTGTCACTAATAATGTCACTGTTATTTAAGCCTGTCTTTTTCTGATGGTTATCCTGGCGACATTACTTCTGTTACCTCTGATACTTCTGCTACCATACTTCATGCTGATCGTTTCACGTTATAGTAAGTGTCTTTTTGGTTTCATGTTCATAGTTTTTGTCTAAGTATTAGTTTTGTTCATAGCCAAGTTTGTTCTCCGCCTTGTGCGCACCTTTTGTTTGTACCCTTTTTGAGTGATAAATTAAATCATGTCCCTACCTTCACGCCATGTCCGATCCAACTTTTCTTGCATCTCGGGAAAACAAACCCCTCATAGTCCACGTCTTGACAACAAAGTGGTAATTCTGTAAGAATTGTACTTACTAGGCAGCAGCTGTTTGATTTTAATGTACATATTAGTTGTAGTTTTCTTTGACAAATTTGAAGGTGTGGAAATCCGTCAGTCTTCCCCAGGGCAGCTGTGGCTACAAAAAGTAGCTTACCACCACCAGGTGTGAATAAATGACGGGTTTTTAACATGTAAAAGCGACTTTGGGTACTTAGAAAAGCGCTATATAAATCGCAGGTATTATTATTAAATCCCAATGTAAAATCGCTAATGCTCATTAGTAGCGTGTCAATAGCAAAGCCAATGTATAATAGCATCAGGCTAGCGCATTTTTGGAAAAGTGAAGCTTTACTTTACTTACATTGGTGGGTTTTTTTGAGTCAATTGCTTTGTTGGCATTGAAAATTGCAATATTACCTAGAGGTAGTTTTGCTATGATCGCCAAGTGCCGAAGTGCGAAGAGCCGGCTGACTTGGCAACCAGGCGTGACGTCACGCGCAACCCAGGTACTATTTTACGTTAATCGCTGCACTGCAAAAAGTCAGTGTTCAAAAACAAGAAAGAAAAATACAAAATTGAGGGGTATTTTATTTGAACTAAGCAAAATTATCTGCCAATAGAACAAGAAAATTTGGCTTGTCAAGACTTTCCAAAACAAGTAAAATTAGCTAACATCAATGAACCCAAAAATACCTTAAAATAAGTATATTCTCACTAATAACAAGTGCACTTTTCTTGGCAGAAAATAAAAATATGAGACATTTTTTCTCAATATGATGAAAAATATTCTTAAATGAAGTAAATGCTAGTGCCATTATCTTGACATAATGATATGCGCTCGGCATTACATTTCTTGAAACCAGCAAACTTATACTAAAAACTAGTTTATTTTTCTTAATGGAAAGGCAACAAGGCAACCGCTTGTTACTCTCGGGGTCTCCTAGCCACTCAGGCAAATCATATTGTCTAAAAAAGCATTTTTCCATCGACAACATGACATTATCGCGCCAAGTGCGTGCTTTTTCAGTCAATTAGTGCGCAAGGAATATATATATATATATATATATATATATATATATATATATATATATATATATATATATATATATATATATATATATATATATATATATATATATATACAGCCCGGCCCCCGGCCAAACACTTTTTAATTGTAATTTTGAAGACTTTATCTGAATGTGCATGAACTATTTTTGTTCAAAAATAGTTTGAAATGACACATGTGAAATGTTTAAATATTAACTGTCAGTTTGCTGTACTGTGCCAACTGTAATACTATATAAGTACTTGTTTTCTTTTGTTTCATTGGAAACTACGAGACACAAATGTGTCAAAGTCATCATTTTTTTGTTCATGCTTGAAATAAGAAATTATTACTTTAAAAAAGTAGTTTTATACTTGTGAGTGTTGATGACACAGCTTTGCATCAGTTGATATTGTAGTTTCAAGCATGTTTTACTCAATATAGGTCATCAAATCTCAGCTACAAGCTGTAATATCTTACTGAGATCATTTAGGACCAAAACCCTTAAAACGAGTAAAACACTAACATAAAATCTGCTTAGTGAGAAGAATGATCTTATCAGACAGAAAATAAGCAAATATCACCCTTATTTGAGATATTTAATCTTACTTAGATTTCAGTTTTTGCAGTGTGCCTGGTTGGACTGGCGGGATTCGGTCGGTGCTAAAAAAGTACCAAATTCGGTACCCATCCCTACTTGTATTCATGTTAGCATTCAAGCTAGCGAGTTAGCGCCAGCCCTTCCTAGAGTTTATCAAATTGCGGCTATCAATCACGGTTGTTTGATATTTTTCATTCAAAACTGTAATACTAACCGTCTAGGGCAGGGGTCGGCAACCCAAAATGTTGAAAGAGCCATATTGGACCAAAAATACAAAAACAAATCTGTCTGGAGCCGCAAAAAGTTAAAAGCCATATAACATACAGATAGTGTGTCATGAGATATAAATTGAATTAAGATGACTTAAAGGAAACTAAATTACCTCAAATATAGCTACAAATGAGGCATAATGATGCTATATGTACATATAGATAGCTTAAATAGCATGTTAGCATCGATTAGCTTGCAGTCATGCAGTGACCAAATATGTCTGATTAGCACTCCACACAAGTCAATAACATCAACAAAACTCACCTTTGTGCATTCATGCACAACGTTAAAAGTTTGGTGGACAAAATGAGACAGAAAAAAAAGTGGCATAAAACACGTCCTAGAAAGTTATACATGTAAACAAACTACGGTGAGTTCAAGGACCGCCAAAATTAGTAGGACAAAAGGGTGCTCGCCAAATACTCGAATCAGTGAAGCATGTTTAATATAAACAGTGTGCTTTATAACAATTAGGGAGGTTTGTGTCATGTTTGTCCTCCTACAGAAACCATATTCAAACAAAAAATATATATTTTTCCCCTCATCTTTTTCAATTTTTAATACATTTATGAAAAAGCTCCAGAGAGCCACTAGGGCGGCGCTAAAGAGCCGCATGCGGCTTTAGAGCCGCGGGTTGCCGACCCCTGGTCTAGGTTTTCACCGCAGTTATTGTTAATACCGTTTATTGTCACATCCCTAGACTGTTATAATATTATCATAGACTTAGGTCACCTCACAGTCATCATGTTGTGCGATCCTTACATGCCCGTGGAACCCTTGCATCACTTTGTTTTCACCCGATTCTCTTCGGCATGCGGCCGATGACTCAGAGCTGAATGTTTGTTTTGAGGAGACCACTTATTATGGTGACGCTCTTCCAGATGATGACTCTCCCGAGTTTACGGGAGGAACGCGACACCGGGAGTCCACGCTGTCTGTAGAACAGGAAACAGGAAACTACCCCCCAATTCACTTCCTGATTGGCTGCACTAGACTACAGAAGAATTGTTTTGTTTCCCCTGCCTGGCATCAAGCTAATACGTGGCAGATGTGGTGGGACACAGAGGAGGACAGAAGTGGTGTCTCACACTTCGGCGCGGGCTGCACTTCGTCTGTCAGTGCTGCGACAGGCAGCCAAATTCTCAGCGGCACAGCTGGAGGCGGAACTTTGCACTAATTAACAACAACACGTGCGCGTCGAACTTCTCTTTTGCTGTTGAAACACAATTTGATAAACGAGTGAAATGCACAGAAAAGTATGGACGGTACTTTTCACATTTGAACTGATATGGTACCAGTTCCCGGTACTCAATTGTAGGTACTTTTATGTGTTCCTTTGTTAATTCTTGTAAACAAGAACATATTTTTTTTAATCAAACATTGAACACTGAGCTGATACTGATAACTGTGCTGTCCTGTTTTGTTACATCTTGCTTTCTTACACGTCTAAGTCTCATTTGCAAGTATTTTATACTAGTAATTTGAATCTTACCACAACTCACGATTAGATTAGATTCCAATTATTTGGGATGACCATTCAATTCAAACGGATTCTCGCAATATATTATTTGGCATACCAATTCTAACAAAAGCTCCTTTCGGCTGCCGGCATTTGACAAACACACACGAGTAAGCGTGCAAATGGCTTAAAATATTATTAAAAATTGATTCTTAAAAAAATATATATATGTGTGTGTGTGTGTGTGTATATATATATACAGTATATATATATATATATATATATATATATATATATATATATATATATATATATATATATATATATATATATATATATATATATATATATATATATATATATATACATATATATATATATATATATATATACATATATATATATATATATATATATATATATATATATATATATATATATATATATATATATATATATATATATATGTGTGTGTGTGTGACAATCATTGGTACTTTAATCTTAATCTTTAATATTAGGGCTGCAACAACTAATCGATTAAAATCGATTATTAAAATAGTTGCCGATTAATTTAGTCATCGATTCGTTGGATCTATGCTATGCGCATGCGCATAGTTTTTTATTTTATTTTTTAAAATTTTTTTTTTTTTTTTTTTTTTTTACTAAACCTTTATTTATAAACTGCAACATTTACAAACAGCTGAGAAACAATAATCAAAATAAGTATGGTGCCAGTATGTTTTTTTTTCTCCCAATAAAATACTGGATAGGATAGAAATGTAGTTTGTCTCTTTTATCCGATTATTAATCGATTAATCGAAGTAACAATCGACAGATTAATCGATTATCAAATTAATCGTTAGTTGCAACAATAATATATATATATATATATATATATATATATATATATATATATATATATATATATATATATATATATATATATATATATATATATATATATATATATATATATATATATATATATATATATATATATGTGTGTGTGTGTACACGTTAGGTCAGGAAAAAACACAGAGGCTATTTCATCCCTACAAGCCTGTTTCCCGTGCGAAACAGGCTTGTAGGGATGACATTTTCCTGACCTAACGTATATATTCCGCTGTACCCCAGTATTAAGCACTGTATGAACGGCTAAACCACAGAAACCTCGACCATATGTGTATACATATACACATATACATGTGTATATATTAGGGTTGTCCCGATACCAATATGTTTGTATTTCGATACTTTTCTAAATAAAGGGGACCACAAAAAAATGACATTATTGCCTTTATTTTAACAAAAAATCTTAGGATACATTAAACATATGTTTCTTATTACAATCGAAGAACAAGTTTGTCCTTAAATAAAATAGTGAACATATTAGACAACTTGTCTTTTAGTAGTAAGTAAGCAAACAAAGGCTCCTAATTAGTCTGCTGACTAATGCAGTAACATATTGTGTCAGTTATCATTCTATTATTTTGTCTAAATTATAAAGGACAAGCTGTAAAGATTGATTATTAATCCACTTGTTCATTTATTGTTAATATCTGGTTATTTTCCGTTTCAACATGTTCTATCTACACTGCTCTTAGAATGTAATATTCACTTATTCTTCTGTTGTTTGGATACTTTACATTAGTTTTGGATGATACTACAAATGTAGGTATCGATCCGATACCAAGTAGTTACAGGATCATACATTGGTCATAGTTTAAGTTCTCATGTGTCCAGGGACGTATTTCCTGAGTTTATGACTACAATATGAATTTAAAAGAAACAAGATTTTGTGACGATAAAAAATATTGATGTAATAAAAGTAGTATCGACTAGATCTGCTCTTGCACTTGGTATCATTACAGTGAATGTCAGGTGTGGATACACCCATGGCATTTGTTTACATTGTGACGCTGGTGAGCTATTGTAACCTACGATATGTAGTAAAGCATATTTAGGTATTCCTCGTCCTGCTGGGATGATACTTGTAAAAAACTCACTTTAATTGTCACCATGGAGGCGAGGATTAGTGATTTAGAAGTAGATAAAACACTGCCGACTGCGAATAGATGTTAGCTGCTAGCTAGCTAGCCATGTCTTAAAGCACCTCTTCCTGAGGGCATTTCAGTGTTATAACTTCACCTTTATTGTTAGTTTTTAAGCCAAAATACGTGCGTTCTCCCTTTTCTGTCTACACACTGTGTCTGTTTGTAAGTATTCCGTGATTGTGCGCTGCCGAACATGCTTCTCTGCTCGTAATACCAGCAATGTCATGCCGTGACGACGACGTGCCGTCATGCTTGTAAAAAATATTAATATGGTATATAGTACCGTTTTTGATTGAATCTTCATCTAAACAGAATTATGTGAGCATCTTGTTGGTCAACATCCCAGTGAGAGTGGAAATATTACAGTAAGCGTTTGTTTTATTATGGTTCATTATGGTTAGTTTGTATGTTTAGTACCTAGCAATGCTGCGGATGCTATAGTGCAGGGGTGTCCAAACTTTTTCCACTGAGGGCCGCACACGGAAAAATTAAAGCATGCGGGGGCCTTTTTGATATTTTTCATTTTCAAACCATAACAAAATACATGGATTTTTTTTTTTTTTTTTACCTTTAGGGCTCCCGGGGACCATAAAGGGTCTAAGTCATTAAAATGTAAAAAAGCCAAGTCGAATTATTATATATATATATATATATTTTAAATTCTTACAGTAAATCTCTACAGTATATCAACTTCAGGTTGAAATAAAGTTAAAAAAAACAAAAAGATTTTATGCCTTTTCTGTCAAAGACAACTTTGTTTTTTATAATAAAACTGAAATATGCAGTATTTCCCCCACTGCCCAAAACATTCAAAAAGCAATGTTTGATGTGAAGTAATTAGAGCCTTAAAAAGATCAATAATGCAGGACACCATTCATTATTATTTTTGAGTAATCACAGTGAAAAGACAAATAAAATCCCATTAAATATATTTGGGACCCAAAAGGTGTCCCATTCATAAAGTGATACATTTTTATTAGTTTTTTTTTTTACTTTCAACACTTAAGTTACGAGATGAACTTCAGATATATCGGTCGATTTTACATTTGAACTATTATTTTGTTTGTTTTATGCTCTTTTGTCAAAGAAAACATTGATGTTTTCGTATGGCAACCACACAATATTTTCCACATAAAACAGTTTAAAGTTAAATATTTGAAATAATTGGAGCCTTGAATAGGTCAATAATTCATTATAACATTTAGTTATTTTTTCTTTTTTTTTGAGAAATGGCAAAAAAAAACAAAAATAAAGAAAAAAAACAGCCTGCATGGCAGCTTTGTGTCAACATTGCAACTTTTTCTAGTCAGATTTCACCTCATTCCACTTTTTTTAATGTTTTTTTTTAATTTTTGCAATAGCATTTCCAGAACGTGTGGCGAGCCGGTAAACTATTAGCCGCGGGCCGCAAATGGCCCCCGGGCCGCACTTTGGACACCCCTACTATAGTGTCACAACAAAACTGCATCCATCACTCGGCTTTTGAAACGTATTGATCATCCTCTTTGTGTTCAGGCTCAAAAATATAAGGTTCTGGATAGGGATGTCTGATAATGGCTTTTTGCCGATATCCGATATTGTCCAACACTTTAATTACCGATACCGATATCAACCGATACCGATATCAACCGATATATGCAGTCGTGAAATTAACACATTATTATGCCTAATTTGGACAACCAGGTATGGTGAAGATAAAAAAAAAAAAAAGAAAAATAAATTAAAAACATTTTCTTGAATAAAAAAGAAAGTAAAACAATATAAAAACAGTTACATAGAAACTAGTAATTAATGAAAATGAGTCAAATTAACTGTTAAAGGTTAGTACTATTAGTGGACCAGCAGCACGCACAATCATGTGTGCTTACGGACTGTATCCCTTGCAGACTGTATTGATATATATTGATATATAATGTAGGAACCAGAATATTAATAACAGAAAGAAACAACCCTTTTGTGTGAATGAGTGTAAATGGGGGAGGAAGGTTTTTTGGGTTGATGCACTAATTGTAAGTGTATCTTGTGTTTTTTATGTTGATTTAATAAAAAAAAATAAAATAAAAAAAATGATACAGATAATAAAAAAAACGATACCGATAATTTCCGATATTACATTTTAACGCATTAATTGGCCGATAATATCGGCCATCTCTAGTTCTGGATCATATTTTTTTTACAAAAGTAAACGTTGATGGCGCTCACAAAGTCTGCTTGATTAGCATTGTTGTTGATGGGCAAGGGATCTGTGGTTCCTAGCGCTACGTCACGCGATCATGTGACCGGCTTTTTCATTATCTCTCAAAATGGCTCAGGAATCTCCTTGAGATTGATACTCTTTTGATCATATCTATTTATTCGCAAACTTTTTTTTGTCTTAAATCAGATCTATGTGATAATAGCTTCAATATAGAGGCAACTTGTTTTTCCACTCTACTGGCACTTTAAAGGTATGAGCCGGTAAACATAACCTGGAATAAGTTAGGAATGTAGTACATATTAATGCCCAACAGTTGTGTAATACCTTCGACAGTACCACTGATGGAATAACTTGTTTGGCACCTTGTAATTTAAAATAGCTTCTGGGTCAATTAAAAACCATACCACACGTGCACATATCCAAGAAAGCTTCAGAGATAGAAATGTTGACATTCAAACATCAGACCTGTAAAAATGTCAACTATGATGTAATAATAGTGTGGGACGCATGTAAATATGTCTTGTCAAAGATACGTCAAACCAGTTTTAGTTTGAAACCGGTACCAAACTATTTACAACAAAATCCTAAAAGAGATGCACACATACAAAGGTTACTTTTAAAAGTTCAACTGAACCCACATACGAAACATTTTTGAACTGATGACACTTGACTTTTACAAATTGGGAACATACTTGTTCATATTAAATCTTTGAAAATGTGTAATTTTTTGATTACATTAAATTAGGGTTACAGGGTTACTAATAAAAGTACCGTGGTACTAATGAATTTAAAAATGTACTATACTGCCTTTGGAAAATGCCAGTACTTTTTTTTCATGGACATGATGGCGCGCCTTGGTGACAGTGTTGGTATATGACCGAGGCGCATGTGAAAACCCAAAACCAGTGAAGTTGGCACGTTGTGTAAATCGTAAATAAAAACATAATACAATGATTTGCAAATCCCTTTCAACCTGTATTCAATTGAATAGACTACAAAGACAAGATCCTTAACGTTCGAACCGGTAAACTTTGTTATTTTTTGCAAATATTAGCTCGTTTGCAATCTGATGCCTCCAATATGTTTCAAAAAAGCTGGCACAAGTGGCAAAAAGACTGAGTAAGTTGAGGAATGCTCATCAAACACTTATTTGGAACATTACACAGGTGAACAGTCTACAAACCCCGTTTCCATATGAGTTGGGAAATTGTGTTAGATGTAAATATAAACGGAATACAATGATTTGCGAATCATTTTCAACCCATATTCAGTTGAATATGCTACAAAGACAACATATTTGATGTTCAAACTGATAAAAAATTTTTTTTTTGCAGATAATCATTAACTTTAGAATTTGATGCCAGCAATATGTGACAAAGAAGTTGGGAAAGGTGGCAATAAATACTGATAAAGTTGAGGAATGCTCATCAAACACTTATTTGGAACATCCCACAGGTGAACAGGCAAATTGGGAACAGGTGGGTGCCATGATTGGGTATAAAAGTAGATTCCATGAAATGCTCGGTCATTCACAAACAAGGATGGGGCGAGGGTCACCACTTTGTCAACAAATGCGTGAGCAAATTGTGGAACAGTTTAAGAACAACATTTCTCAATGAGCTATTGCAAGGAACTTAGGGATTTCACCATCTACGGTCTGTAATATCATTAAAAGGTTCAGAAAATCTGGAGAAATCCCTGCAGGTAAGCGGCAATGCCCGTGACCTTCGATCTCTCAGGTGGCGACATCAGTGTGTAAAGGATATCACCACATGGGCTCAGGAACACTTCAGAAAACCACTGTCAGTAACTACAGTTCGTCACTACATCTGTAAGTGGAAGTTAAAACTCTACTATGCAGAGCGAAAACCATTTATCAACAACACCCAGAAACGCCGCCGGCTTAAATATCTTGTCTTTGCAGTGTTTTCAATTGAATATAAGTTGAAAAGGATTTGCGAATCATCGTATTCTGTTTTTATTTATGATTTACCCAACGTGCCAACTTTACTGGTTTTGGGTTTTGTACAAGCGGAAACAATGTGGAGACAGAAGAGGGAGACTGGACAAAAGGGTGTCAGGGGGGGACAAAAGGGTCCTGGGGAACTCCAATGTATACTCACTCAACAGCTCGAGCTAAAACAACTTGGCAAAGATCAGACAATGCACATTTTTAGAATTTCGTGGCCATATATCATCCCGCTAACATTTTAAAACGAACATTCTGTTGCACGATGTCATCTTCAAAGGCAATGAAGAGACCCACTAAGGTCCCAGGTCTCCCTTTGGGTTAATGTAAACAAATAGGTGGACAAATATCGACTGTAAATATACCAAGTACACGAGCTGTATTCAGTCGATATTATGATGATTACATCGATATTTTTTATGATCACAAAATATTTGTTATTTTTTTATAAACTCAGGAAATGTGTCCCTGGACACAGGTGGACTTCAAGTAAGACCAAAACTAGAGAACTGCAAGAAAAATAATAGCTAAGCATGCTACACACCCAGCAGGACAACACAAGCTAACTTGCTAAAGCTTCAATGTAAAATAGGACTGGTCGATCCAGATGTCGATGATATCAATTCCGAGTTTAGCATCAGTATATAAACAATACTAAAGTAATTCGATTGATATTTTCCTTATTTTAGTTCCTATTATGACATAATAATTTTTGGTGGTTTTTGTTATTGTTTACAGGATAGTCCAGTGTTTCCCATAAACTCCCAAGATACCTGTGGCGGTGGGGGCGTGGCTATGGGCGTGGTCACCATGACATCATCGAGTAATTTGCATAATTTACTACAATGATATGATTTTCTCTAAAAAGGCTCAAAAAATGTATACTTACTAATTAATAATAACAGTTTTGTTTTAAACGTCCATCCATCCATCCATTTTACAATATAATTATAACACTTTATGTACATATTTATATACAGATTTGAACAATAAGTTATTCACTGAAATATATTTATTAGTTGTGGTTCTTACAAAAAATATATCTTATAAAATATAAAAGCTAAAATGTCTCTTAAAGCTCTGCCCCTTTAATTAGTGCATACTAAATAATTTAACTTTAGCCTACTACTACAACCATATTATTTACCAGCAACATAAAGTGAAACAGAGGCAGAGGTGTCCTGCCACAGTCAGTAACAAATAAACAGAAAACAGTAGTGGTCAAATACAAATAAGGCAACAAGAGAAGTATCCTACACTTCTCTTTTGTAAAGTAAATCTGAACAGCCTATATGGGCATCTACATCAACTATATGATTTGGCTGAGAAGCTGGACAGGACAAAAAAAACAAAAACAAAAAAAACAACAACATTTTATTTATTTTTTTGTGGCGGACGTAATTCTTTCGTGGCGGGCCGCCACAAATAAATGAATGTGTGGGAAACACTGTAGTCTCTGGATACAGCAAGACTAGTCTTCAAATTAATGATTTAAGTGGGAGCCATTAGTAGTTTTTGCTTTTGTTTAGTTATTGTGCACTAGACACTTCATTTTGTTAAAAAAAATTGTATGTAGCATTCAATACCACAAATTTAATACATCGTCTGGCTTTACAACAATACTAGCAAATTCTAAATCTAAGAAAATAAGCTTTATAAAAATTTGTTTTAGTGTTGACGTACAATAAAACATTTTCAGATCTATTGTCAAAGTATCAAATCGGTGCTCGAAATCGGATCGTTTCTGAGGCCAAATATATTAATGGGCACAACACTAGTTTAGTATGCTGCTACTTAGGCCTGGGTCGATAACAAATTATATTGACCTATGAATTATTGTCGATAAATGGTAATGCCATTATTTTTATCATACCAATTTAAACATTAATGCAAATATGATACATAATAATAATGCATGTATATTCTTTCAAATGCAATAAACCTAGGGGGTAGGGGGTAGCGGGGGTGTATATTGTAGCGTCCCGGAAGAGTTAGTGCTGCAAGGGTTTCTGGGTATTTGTTCTGTTGTGTTTATGTTGTGTTACGGTGCGGATGTTCTCCCGAAATGTGTTTGTCATTCTTGTTTGGTGTGGGTTCACAGTGTGGCGCATATTTGTAACAGTGTTAAAGTTGTTTATACGGGTATCCTCAGTGTGACCTGTATGGCTATTGACCAAGTATGATTGCATTCACTTGTGTGTGTGAAAAGCCGCATATATTATGTGCCTTTAAAGTTCATGGCGCTCTGTACTTCTCCCTACGTCCGCGTACCACTCCGTACAGCGGCGTTTTAAAAAGTCATATATTTTACTTTTTGAAACCGATACCGATAATTTCCGATATTACATTTTAAAGCATTTATCGGCCGATAATATCGGGCTGCCGATATTATCGGACATCTCTTTATGTAAGATTTTTTGTTAGAATAAAGCCAATAATGCAATTTTTTGTGGTCCCCTTTATTCAGAAAAGTATCGAAAAGTACAGAAAAAATTCGAACTACACTACCGTTCAAAAGTTTGGGGTCACATTGAAATGTCCTTATTTTTGAAGGAAAAGCACTGTACTTTTCAATGAAGATAACTTTAAACTAGTCTTAACTTTAAAGAAATACACTCTATACATTGCTAATGTGGTAAATGACTATTCTAGCTGCAAATGTCTGGTTTTTGGTGCAATATCTACATAGGTGTATAGAGGCCCATTTCCAGCAACTATCACTCCAGTGTTCTAATGGTACAATGTGTTTGCTCATTGGCTCAGAAGGCTAATTGATGATTAGAAAACCCTTGTGCAATCATGTTCACACATCTGAAAACAGTTTAGCTCGTTACAGAAGCTACAAAACTGACCTTCCTTTGAGCAGATTGAGTTTCTGGAGCATCACATTTGTGGGGTCAATTAAACGCTCAAAATGGCCAGAAAAAGAGAACTTTCATCTGAAACTCGACAGTCTATTCTTGTTCTTAGAAATGAAGGCTTTTCCACAAAATTGTTTGGGTGACCCCAAACTTTTGAACGGTAGTGTACATTTTGGTACCGGTACCAAAATATTGATATCGGGACACCACTAATTGCCACTGAATATTTTCATGCACACTCCCTGCCTTGTCCTCGAAGACCAGCTCCCCGGGGAAGTGCTGTATTTTGCTGTAAACATCAGTGTTGACTGTGTAGACGCAGACGGTGTTTCGGTCCAAGGCAGCTTGACCCTGGTGGAATAATCCGGGTCGGGCACAGCAGCAGCCCCGCTGTGATCCACCCACGATGAGAGCGCAGCACTTGGACCAATGCGGAACGGGCGCGGTGGGCCCTGCATGCAGGGCCAGAAGGGGTAAACAAAGGGTTTGCCGCTGTGCCTTTCAGATGCCCTGTGGGCGACGTTACGTCTCCCGGGGGATGACCGCTACCTGCTGACAGTGTCACAGCAAGCAT
This sequence comes from Entelurus aequoreus, assembly GCF_033978785.1. Taxonomy (NCBI): domain Eukaryota; kingdom Metazoa; phylum Chordata; class Actinopteri; order Syngnathiformes; family Syngnathidae; genus Entelurus; species Entelurus aequoreus. The sequence continues at coordinate 95,851,759 of NC_084732.1, forward strand.
GAAGACCGGTGCAGAAGCTGTGTTACCCAGCGTGAGCCAGTGTGCGTTCTGATTAGATCAGGTTTTGCAAGCGTGTCATTCGCCTGTGCAACACTTGCCACATACGACCTTGTCTCTCTTTCCTGTGCTTTTGCAAACGATTGCAAATCTCCTCGCACTCGCGGCCGTCAAGTCTGAGCCTCCAAAGTCCCGATTGTCATGTTCTTTTACCGACTTTTTACATTTCGATCCTCGCGGTCCAACCTTCCCCGCGCTTGCACAACATTTTGTGTGTTTTTGAGCTCATGTTTGTGGTTGCGTATTTTGGTTTCGCTCAAGTTTTCCATTCAGACTTAACGGATCGGTGTGAACATTAGCCGTCGGCAACACAAGACGGGTCTGAGTTTGATCAGTAACCCAATCCTGTTTTTTTCTCCCAGAGACTAAAGTGTGCTGCGTGACCAATCTTTAACTGTAAATACCCTTTTTTTCCACGCATTTCCTCTTGGCATATGGCTTGCAGAAGTTGAGAAGCCATTGCTATAAAAATAGCTAAGAAAGAAAGCAGCAAGGAAGGTTAATCGAAATTAAAAAACAAGATTTAATTAAGTTTACTTCATTTATAGATTAAAATGACAAGGTTTGATGGTGTGTTTTTTTGCATATACACTACCGTTCAAAAGTTTGGGGTCACCCAAACATTTTTGTGGAATAGCCTTCATTTCTAAGAACAAGAATAGACTGTCGAGTTTCAGATGAAAGTTCTCTTTTTCTGGCCATTTTGAGCGTTTAATTGACCCCACAAATGTGATGCTCCAGAAACTCAATCTGCTCAAAGGAAGGTCAGTTTTGTAGCTTCTGTAACGAGCTAAACTGTTTTCAGATGTGTGAACATGATTGCACAAGGGTTTTCTAATCATCAATTAGCCTTCTGAGCCAATGAGCAAACACATTGTACCATTAGAACACTGGAGTGATAGTTGCTGGAAATGGGCCTCTATACACCTATGTAGATATTGCACCAAAAACCAGACATTTGCAGCTAGAATAGTCATTTACCACATTAGCAATGTATAGAGTGTATTTCTTTAAAGTTAAGACTAGTTTAAAGTTATCTTCATTGAAAAGTACAGTGCTTTTCCTTCAAAAATAAGGACATTTCAATGTGACCCCAAACTTTTGAACGGTAGTGTATGCGAGTACCACTTACATAGAGAAATGTATATGAAGATATACAGTCGTGGTCAAAAGTTTACATACACCTGTAAAGAACTATCATGGCTGTCTTGAGTTTCCAATAATTTCGACAACTCTTATTTTTTTGTGATAGAGTGATTGGAGCACATACTTGTTGGTCACAAAAAAAACATTCATGAAGTTTGGTTCTTTTATGAATTTATTATGGGTCTACTGAAAATGTGAGCAAATCTGCTGGGTCAAAAGTATACATACAGCAATGTTAATATTTGCTTACATGTCCCTTGGCAAGTTTCACTGCAATAAGGCGCTTTTGGAAGCCATCCACAAGCTTCTGCTTGAATTTATGACCACTCCTCTTGACAATATTGGTTCAGTGCAGCTAAATGTGTTGGTTTTCTGACATTGACTTGTTTCTTCAGCATTGTCCACACGTTTAAGTCAGGACTTTGGGAAGGCCTATCTAAAACCTTAATTCTAGCCTGATTTAGCCATTTCTTTACCACTTTTGACGTAAACATTTTACAAGAAAAACCGAACACTTGTGCAATATTATGATAAAAGTTGGAATTTTACTCAGTAACAGTCGCAATTTTACAAAAAGAGCTTTAAATTTTGGCAATTTGATGAAAAGAGTCATAATTTTATTCAACAAAAATCTAAATCTTTAAAATTTTGGCAAGATTATAATAATAATCGGAATTTTCTTTTTTTACAAGAACAAAAAAAAATTGGCAAAAATGTGATAAAAGTGATAATTTTATATGACAAATGTCACCGTTTTGCAATAAAAAGTAATCGTTTTACATAAGTAACAATTTTACGAGAATATATTGCAATATTACAGAAACAGAAAGAATATGAGAAATTCTTCCCAATTTTATAAGAAAAAAGTCGACACATTGCGAGAAAAATACAATTTTTTAAAAATGTTTGGTTTGTAATTGGTTTTTTTAATCTTCATTATTTACTTCAAGTTATTACAGTTCGTCTCTATATACAGTACATATGTATTTATTTAAAAAAAAATAATTTTGGCCAAAGGGGAAGCACTTCAAATTTTTACACACACTTGTTATTTCATATGTTGACCAGAAGGGGAGCACTTTTAAAACCAACACACAGTGAATTTGAAAAATCCCTCCTTTTTGGGACCGCACTCATTTTGACAGATTTCCCCACCAGGGGTGCAAATGAGACATTCTCTATTAGATGCAATTGTTTCCCCTACTGGGACCATGATTTCGAGCCTAACTTGTTCACCGGTCCTCATAAGGAAGGTACTTTTCCTTTGTTGATGTCTCAAGAAGGGTAGCAATACAAGAACACACACACACACACACGCACACATTCTTTTATTTGTATTCTTGAGACCTCCGAAAAATGCCTACCTTTTTAGAAACCACCCTTTCTAGATATATAAAGATTTGTATTTACAACATTGATAATATATACATACTATGCAAATATAAGAAAGCTTATTGTGAAAGGTGAGTTGGAATTTCACAAGAATAACTTAGAATTTTGGCAGTATTATAATAAAAGTTGTAAGAAAAACTGAACATTTGTGCAATATTATGATAAAAGTTGGAATTTTACTCAGTAACAGCGCAATTTTACAAAAAAAGCTTAACATTTTGGCAATTTTATGAAAAGAGTCGTAATTTTACGCAACAACAGTCAAAATCTTATAAGAAAACTTTGACATTTTGGCAATATTATAATAATAATTGGAATTTTACTTGGAAAAATTATGACAAAAGTCATCATTTTACTCAAAAAATGTCACTATTTTACAAGAACAACTAAGAATTTGCCAAACGTGATAAAAGTACTCATTTTATATGACAAATGTCACCGTTTTGCATTAAAAAAGTAACATTTTTACATAAGTAATACTTTTTCCAGAAAATATTGCAATGTTACAGAAACAGAAAGAATATGAGAAATTGCTCCCAATTTTAAAAGAAAAAAGTCGACACATTGCGAGAAAAAGACTGCTTTTAGTTATTTTTTTATTTTTTTTGAATTTTTTGTTTGTAATTGTTTTTTTAATCTTCATTATTTACATTATTTATTATTATTATTAGTTATTACAGTTCGTCTCTATATACATATGTATTTATTCATTTTTAAGTTAATTTTGGCCAAAGGGGAAGCACTTCAAATTTTTACACACACTTGTTATTTCATATGTTGACCAGAGGGGGAGCACTTTTAAAACCGACACACAGTCAATTTGAAAAATCCCTCCTTTTTGGGACCGCTCTCATTTTGACAGATTTCCCCACCGGGGGTGCAAATGAGACATTCTCTATTAGATGCAATGGTTTCCCCTACTGGGACCATAATTTATGTCCTAACTTGTTCACACCTCCTCCTATGGAAGGTACTTTTCCTTTGTTGATGTCTCAAGAAGGATAGCAATACAAGAACACACACACACACGCACACATTCTTTTATTTGTATTCTTGAGACCTCCGAAAAATGCCTACCTTTTTAGAAACCACCCTTTCTAGATATATAAAGATTTGTATTTACAACATGAATAATATATACATACTATGCAAATATAAGAAAGCTTATTGTGAAAGGTGATTGGAATTTCACAAGAATAACTTAGAATTTTGGCAGTATTATAATAAAAGTTGTAAGAAAAACTGAACATTTGTGCAATATTATGATAAAAGTTGGAATTTTACTCAGTAACAGCGCAATTTTACAAAAAAAGCTTAACATTTTGGCAATTTTATGAAAAGAGTCGTAATTTTACGCAACAACAGTCAAAATCTTATAAGAAAACTTTGACATTTTGGCAATATTATAATAATAATTGGAATTTTACTTGGAAAAATTATGACAAAAGTCATCATTTTACTCAAAAAATTTCACTATTTTACAAGAACAACTAAAAATTTGCCAAACGTGATAAAAGTACTCATTTTATATGACAAATGTCACCGTTTTGCATTAAAAAAGTAACATTTTTACATAAGTAATAATTTTTCCAGAAAATATTGCAATGTTACAGAAACAGAAAGAATATGAGAAATTGCTCCCAATTTTAAAAGAAAAAAGTCGACACATTGCGAGAAAAAGACTGCTTTTAGTTATTTTTTTATTTTTTTTGAATTTTTTGTTTGTAATTGCTTTTTTAATCTTCGTTATTTACATTATTTATTATTATTAGTTATTACAGTTCGTCTCTATATACATATGTATTTATTCATTTTTAAGTTAATTTTGGCCAAAGGGGAAGCACTTCAAATTTTTACACACACTTGTTATTTCATATGTTGACCAGAGGGGGAGCACTTTTAAAACCGACACACAGTCAATTTGAAAAATCCCTCCTTTTTGGGACCGCTCTCATTTTGACAGATTTCCCCACCGGGGGTGCAAATGAGACATTCTCTATTAGATGCAATGGTTTCCCCTACTGAGACCATAATTTATGTCCTAACTTGTTCACACCTCCTCCTGTGGAAGGTACTTTTCCTTTGTTGATGTCTCAAGAAGGATAGCAATACAAGAACACACACACACACGCACACATTCTTTTATTTGTATTCTTGAGACCTCCGAAAAATGCCTACCTTTTTAGGACCACCCTTTCTAGATATATAAAGATTTGTATTTACAACATGAATAATATATACATACTATGCAAATATAAGAAAGCTTATTGTGAAAGGTGAGTTGGAATTTCACAAGAATAACTTAGAATTTTGGCAGTATTATAATAAAAGTTGTAATTTTACTCAACGCAAGTCAACATTTTACAAGAAAAACTGAACATTTGTGCAATATTATGATAAAAGTTGGAATTTTACTCAGTAACGGCGCAATTTTACAAAAAAAGCTTAACATTTTGGCAATTTTATGAAAAGAGTCGTAATTTTACGCAACAGTCAAAATCTTATAAGAAAACTTTGACATTTTGGCAATATTATAATAATAATTGGAATTTTACTTGGAAAAATTATGACAAAAGTCATAATTTTACTCAAAAAATTTCACTATTTTACAAGAACAACTAAAAATTTGCCAAACGTGATAAAAGTACTCATTTTATATGACAAATGTCACCGTTTTGCATTAAAAAAGTAACATTTTTACATAAGTAATACTTTTTCCAGAAAATATTGCAATGTTACAGAAACAGAAAGAATATAAGAAATTGCTCCCAATTTTAAAAGAAAAAAGTCGACACATTGCGAGAAAAAGACTGCTTTTAGTTATTTTTTTTATTTTTTTGGAATTTTTTGTTTGTAATTGCTTTTTTAATCTTCATTATTTACATTATTTATTATTATTAGTTATTACAGTTCGTCTCTATATACATATGTATTTATTCATTTTTAAGTTAATTTTGGCCAAAGGGGAAGCACTTCAAATTTTTACACACACTTGTTATTTCATATGTTGACCAGAGGGGGAGCACTTTTAAAACCGACACACAGTCAATTTGAAAAATCCCTCCATTTTGGGACCGCTCTCATTTTGACAGATTTCCCCACCGGGGGTGCAAATGAGACATTCTCTATTAGATGCAATGGTTTCCCCTACTGGGACCATAATTTATGTCCTAACTTGTTCACACCTCCTCCTATGGAAGGTACTTTTCCTTTGTTGATGTCTCAAGAAGGATAGCAATACAAGAACACACACACACACACACGCACACATTCTTTTATTTGTATTCTTGAGACCTCCGAAAAATGCCTACCTTTTTAGGACCACCCTTTCTAGATATATAAAGATTTGTATTTACAACATGAATAATATATACATACTATGCAAATATAAGAAAGCTTATTGTGAAAGGTGAGTTGGAATTTCACAAGAATAACTTAGAATTTTGGCAGTATTATAATAAAAGTTGTAATTTTACTCAACGCAAGTCAACATTTTACAAGAAAAACTGAACATTTGTGCAATATTATGATAAAAGTTGGAATTTTACTCAGTAACAGCGCAATTTTACAAAAAAAGCTTACCATTTTGGCAATTTTATAAAAAGAGTCGTAACTTTACGCAACAAAAGTCAAAATCTTATAAGAAAACTTTGACATTTTGGCAATATCATAATAATAATTGAAATTTTACTTGGAAAAATACTTTTTCCAGAAAATATTGCAATGTTACAGAAACAGAAAGAATATGAGAAATTGCTCCCAATTTTAAAAGAAAAAAGTCGACACATTGCGAGAAAAAGACTGATTTTAGTTATTTTTTTATTTTTTTTGAATTTTTTGTTTGTAATTGCTTTTTTAATCTTCATTATTTACATTATTTATTATTATTAGTTATTACAGTTCGTCTCTATATACATATGTATTTATTCATTTTTAAGTTAATTTTGGCCAAAGGGGAAGCACTTCAAATTTTTACACACACTTGTTATTTCATATGTTGACCAGAGGGGGAGCACTTTTAAAACCGACACACAGTCAATTTGAAAAATCCCTCCTTTTTGGGACCGCACTCATTTTGACAGATTTCCCCACCGGGGGTGCAAATGAGACATTCTCTATTAGATGCAATGGTTTCCCCTACTGGGACCATAATTTATGTCCTAACTTGTTCACACCTCCTCCTATGGAAGGTACTTTTCCTTTGTTGATGTCTCAAGAAGGATAGCAATACAAGAACACACACACGCACACATTCTTTTATTTGTATTCTTGAGACCTCCGAAAAATGCCTACCTTTTTAGGACCACCCTTTCTAGATATATAAAGATTTGCATTTACAACATGAATAATATATACATACTATGCAAATATAAGAAAGCTTATTGTGAAAGGTGAGTTGGAATTTCACAAGAATAACTTAGAATTTTGGCAGTATTATAATAAAAGTTGTAATTTTACTCAACGCAAGTCAACATTTTACAAGAAAAACTGAACATTTGTGCAATATTATGATAAAAGTTGGAATTTTACTCAGTAACAGCGCAATTTTACAAAAAAAGCTTAACATTTTGGCAATTTTATGAAAAGAGTCGTAATTTTACGCAACAAAAGTCAAAATCTTATAAGAAAACTTTGACATTTTGGCAATATCATAATAATAATTGAAATTTTACTTGGAAAAATACTTTTTCCAGAAAATATTGCAATGTTACAGAAACAGAAAGAATATGAGAAATTGCTCCCAATTTTAAAAGAAAAAAGTCGACACATTGCGAGAAAGACTGCTTTTAGTTATTTTTTTATTTTTTTTGAATTTTTTGTTTGTAATTGCTTTTTTAATCTTCATTATTTACATTATTTATTATTATTAGTTATTACAGTTCGTCTCTATATACATATGTATTTATTCATTTTTAAGTTAATTTTGGCCAAAGGGGAAGCACTTCAAATTTTTACACACACTTGTTATTTCATATGTTGACCAGAGGGGGAGCACTTTTAAAACCGACACACAGTCAATTTGAAAAATCCCTCCATTTTGGGACCGCTCTCATTTTGACAGATTTCCCCACCGGGGGTGCAAATGAGACATTCTCTATTAGATGCAATGGTTTCCCCTACTGGGACCATAATTTATGTCCTAACTTGTTCACACCTCCTCCTATGGAAGGTACTTTTCCTTTGTTGATGTCTCAAGAAGGATAGCAATACAAGAACACACACACACACACGCACACATTCTTTTATTTGTATTCTTGAGACCTCCGAAAGATGCCTACCTTTTTAGGACCACCCTTTCTAGATATATAAAGATTTGCATTTACAACATGAATAATGTATACATACTATGCAAATATAAGAAAGCTTATTGTGAAAGGTGAGTTGGAATTTCACAAGAATAACTTAGAATTTTGGCAGTATTATAATAAAAGTTGTAATTTTACTCAACGCAAGTCAACATTTTACAAGAAAAACTGAACATTTGTGCAATATTATGATAAAAGTTGGAATTTTACTCAGTAACAGCGCAATTTTACAAAAAAAGCTTAACATTTTGGCAATTTTATAAAAAGAGTCGTAATTTTACGCAACAAAAGTCAAAATCTTATAAGAAAACTTTGACATTTTGGCAATATTATAATGATAATTGGAATTTTACTTGGAAAAATTATGACAAAAGTCATCATTTTACTCAAAAAATGTCACTATTTTACAAGAACAACAAAAAATTTGCCAAACGTTATAAAAGTACTAATTTTAGATGACAAAGAACACACACACGCACACACACACACACACACACACACGCACACACACACACACGCACACACACACACACACACACACACACACACACACATGCACGCATGCAGGCTTGTAGCTGGGGTGTTCACTGCTTTCAAGCTACATCTTGGATCCAGTAGAAATTCCTTTCTCCTCAACTCATTTCCTCTTGTAGCATTCTCCAGTGCTAACCGCTCTCCAGGCCCACACTGCTCTCTCTCTCTCTCTCTCTACCTTCTTTGTCCTCGCTCACCCCTGATTGGGTCCTCCTCTCACACCCCCTCCCATTTCGTTCCATAAGCCGTGTCTTCCAGGCCTGTTAGCAACTGAAAACGCTCATGCGTGCGCATCCTCCAAAGTGTCGCCAGACGTTAGAATAACAAGGTACGACCTTGCTTGGATCCCCCTCCTGTCTTCACCTGGTCTCTGCAGGAACGAGACAGGGATGACCTATGGTCCACGTGTCCCCGGTATACCTTCTTTGGCGTGTGTCTGTTTGCGTTTAGTGCGCTGCATGTTTTGCTGGCAAACGCGCAAACACGCACACGTCGTGCGAGTGTGTCCTGGAGGGCGAGATATTCTCCAAGGACAGCTGCAGTGATGGGTTTTGCATGATGAGAGGAGAAAGCTGTTGTTTTTCCGCTTGTTTTGAATGCAGTCGTAGCCCACCCCCCACCCCCCGAACCCCCAGAGAAAGAAAAAGGGGGAGGGCTGACAGGGAATGCAACCAGAAATAGAAGGAAAACTCATTTGAAACAGGAAAATAGAAGCAATGGACCAAGATGAGAAAAATATGTTTGTTTTGGTATCTGGGTTAGTCGCTTGGCAATCACTCAAGCAGCACTGAGAGCGGACTCAGCCAATCATTTTCTAAGTTAGTCTGTTTCAACCACTTGTCTGGTGTGCTCTGGGAAGTTATGCAATTTCACCTATTTTGGGTCTAAAAAACATTTTTTTGCAAACCAATAATTGGAATCCGCAACTAATGTGAGTGTCTGTGCTGTTTAGACCTCGGCTTATAAGGCGCACTGCCGATGGATGGTCTATTTTTGATCTTTTTTCATATGTAAGGTGCACCGGATTATAGGGCGCAATAAAGGAGGCATATATACAGTGTTTCCCACACATTCATTTATTTGTGGCGGCCCGCCACGAAATAATTACGTCCGCCACAAATAAAAAATAATTTTTTTTTTGTTTTTTGTTTTTTGTCCTCTCCAGCTTCTCACGACTGTATATATCGGTATCGGTTGATATCGGAATTGGTAATTAAGAGTTCGACAATATCGGATATCGGCAAAAAAGCCATTATCGGACATCTCTATTGAAAACACTTCCTTGTGGTCAAAAAAGAAGAAGCTTATCGACTACGGTGTCGACACGGACTACAAAGGCGGACGCACGCAATTTTTTCAGGATTTATGCAGATCCCAAATACAGATCAGCAGGTACCAGAAGGTAAAACGAGTTGCTTTTGCATAATATTACGAAAATAAAACCCAAGTTATGGCTTACTTTATACACACACCATATATGTTGAAGCACAGTACAATCCATCAAGCGGTGCGGCTTCATAGCTTACCAAAGTCGTACTAAAACATTTTGATCGATTTTTGAGCGCCGTGTGTAATGTTCTATATTTTCAATGGAACATATAACATTTTGGCGTCGTTTACTTGAGTCTACAAATATCTCTTATGTGTGACTTAGGGCTGGGCGATATGGCCTTTTATTAATATCTCGATATTTTTAGGCCATGTCACGATACACCAGGGGTCCCCAAACTACGGCCTGCGGGCCGGATACGGCCCCCCAGCGTCCAAAATCCGGCCTGTGGGAAGTCCGAAGTTTAAAAAAAAAAATATATATATATGTATATATATATATTTTTTTATTATTATTTTTTTAAAATTTGTTCTTACTAGTCCTTTTTCTACCGTCTCCAAGCCACTCAGGCAAATCATATTGTCTAAAAATGCATTTTACCATCGATAACATGACATGCAGCAAGTGCGCTCTTTAAGTCAATTAGTGTGCGAGGAATATATATGTATGAATACATATATATATATATACATATATATATTTATACACACATATAGACACATATACATATATATATACATATATACACACATATAGACACATATACATATATATATACATATATACACATATACATATATATATATATACACACATATAGACACATATACATATATATATATACATATATACACATATATAGACACATATACATATATATATATACATATATACACATATACATATATACATATACATATATACATGGACATATACATAGACATAGACATATACATGTATATACACACACATACATACACATTTACATATATATATACATATATAATATATAACAAATATAATGACAATAAAGTCCATTCTATGCTATTCTATTATATTCTATTTACACACACACACACACACACATTTACATATATATATATATATATATATATATATATATATATATATATATATATATATATATATATATATATATATATATATATATATATATATATATATATATATATACATATATACATATTTTATATATATATATATATATATATATATATATATATATACAATTTGGCTGGTGGCCGCGCTATATATATATATATATATATATATATATATATATATATATATATATATATATATATATATATATATATATATATATATATATATATATATATATATATATATAGCGCGGCCACCAGCCAAATTGTTTTACCCCAATGCGGCCCCGGAGTCAAAAAGTTTGGGGACCCCTGCGATACACGATATATATCTCGATATTTTGCTTTAGCCTTGAATAAACACTTGATGCATATAATCACAGCAGTATGATGATTCTATGTGTCTACATTAAAACATTCTTGTTCATACTGCATTAATATATGCTCCTTTTGAACTTTCATGCAGAGAGGGAAATCACAACTAAGTCAATTTAGCAAAAGTGTATTTATTAAACAGTTATTAAGCAGTGGCACAAACATTCATGTCATTTCCAAAACAGAAAGTGCAAGATTGTCAGACACATTTTAAAACAAGCTATTAGTCCACTTTTGTGCATGATGTCACTAAGATGACATATCAAAACAACACTAAATTAAAGTGCACTTTTTGTACAGAACGCCACTACAATAGTTTAAAACAAATAAAGTGCACTTTTGTGCATGATGTCACACAAGATATTTCAATAAGTGTCAAATAAAAATGAGCTGCATAATAGGAAATCAAATAGTGTATGTCCTTCGCTATGTGGTAGGTTCCTGCAGACGTTATCTCCTTCTGTTGTTGACTATTTTTTTCATATGGTGTTGATGTGGAAATAGTTGCTTCGGCATTTTGTTGGTGTGGCACCGAACGGAGATGTTGACATGCGGAGTGTCAAGCATTGATGGATCTTGTAGCTATTTTTTTTTTTGTTGTCCAAATGACAAAGACAATCACTGACCATACACGCATGCAGTAGAACCGAGAAAGCTGTAATTCCATGATAGTTTGGTTACAAAGATAACCTGGATCCTGCAATCCAATAAAGGGGGCTTTTTGGGTCTTGGATGAGAGGAAAACAAATATTGGAAAAGGATTCAGCGGCAGGAAATGAGGATTACTGCTGAGCGACAGAATGAATGTGAGAGAATAAAGTAACAAAGTGTGTTGGAAGAACAGAAGGACACCCAGTGGAGATGTAATCGCTTTGCTGTCTAAGGTTGTGTAGGAGACTGAATCAGGTTTTAGCACTCAGGTGTCTCATTCAGCGGTGAATGAGCGCTGTTGTTGTTAACTGTGATGTATGAATCACCCCCAGAGTCGCGTCCTGGCAGACTCCCTTCAGGGCGCTTCATCACCGCTTGTCCCAGTGTGGTTTGTCCATTTGTCGTCTCGGGGAAACACAGGCTGAGCCGTCTCTTCAGAAAACATGAACACGACTTGTCCAGGGTGTACCCCGCCTTCCGCCCGAATGCAGCTGAGATAGGCTCCAGCACCCCTCCGCGACCCCGAAAAAGGGACAAGCGGTAGAAAATAGATGGATGGATGCAAGCACATCATGCAAATTATCATGATTACATTGATGTGTTTTAACTATGCATCGCATTCGTTATGATACCATTCTCCAAGGGTTTCTTGACTTTAGGGGCCAATAAAGCAAGTCTTTTTTTCTACAGTGGTTTATCCTTGAGGAGGCCACAGTGAGTCACTGTAGCGAAAAGGTGGTACGAGGGGAAATAGGACAACACAAAGGCCCCGAGGCCATCTTGGTGGATTGGAGCTGCGTGCGGGGGCAGGGCTCCAATTCTGTCACCATACATAGCAATCTATGATCTTGTCCTTCGTCATTACCTAAAAAGCGCTACTTTTTTATATGTTTATACCACATTTCCCCAAATTTAAAAGCGCACCGGTACATAAGCCGCACCCACTAAATTTCAGAAGAAAAACATTTCCCATATACTAGACGCACTGTATATAAGTCGCAGTTATATACGTTGTAAAATTCCTCATTTACACAGAAATATTTTGTAAATGTACAATGACATACACTACCGTTCAAAAGTTTGGGGTCACCCAAACATTTTTGTGGAATAGCCTTCATTTCTAAGAACAAGAATAGACTGTCGAGTTTCAGAGGAAAGTTCTCTTTTTCTGGCCATTTTGAGCATTTAATTGACCCCACAAATGTGATGCTCCAGAAACTCAATCTGCTCAAAGGAAGGTCAGTTTTGTAGCTTCTGTAACAAGCTAAACTGTTTTCCGATGTGTGAACATGATTGCACAAGGGTTTTCTAATCATCAATTAGCCTTCTGAGCCAATGAGCAAACACATTGTACCATTAGAACACTGGAGTGATAGTTGCTGGAAATGGGCCTCTATACACCTATGTAGATATTGCACCAAAAACCAGACATTTGCTGCTAGAATAGTCATTTACCACATTAGCAATGTATAGAGTGTATTTCTTTAAAGTTAAGACTAGTTTAAAGTTATCTTCATTGAAAAGTACAGTGCTTTTCCTTCAAAAATAAGGACATTTCAATGTGACCCCAAACTTTTGAACGGTAGTGTACCTTAATTGTTTCTAATTGGTGCCTGTCACAGGGCAGTAAAACGGTTAAATAAAACAAAACAGAAGCCTTCCTTATGGACCCACTACTAAACTGAAACAATACAAAAACAATGCCATTGTAAGTTAAAGGCCTACTGAAATGAATTTTTTTAATTTAAACGGGGATAGCAGATCCATTCTATGTGTCATACTTGATCATTTCGCGATATTGCCATATTTTTGCTGAAAGGATTTACTAGAGAACATCGACGATAAAGTTCGCAACTTTTGGTCGCTGATGAAAAAAAAGCCTTGCCTGTACCGGAAGTAGCGTGACGTCGCAGGTTGAAGGGCTCCTCACATTTCCCCATTGTTTACACCAGCAGCGAGAGCGATTCGGACCGAGAAAGCGACGATTACCCCATTAATTTGAGCGAGGATGAAAGATTCATGGATGAGGAACGTGAGAGTGAAGGACTAGAGTGCAGTGCAGGACGTGTCTTTTTTCGCTCTGACCGTAACTTAGGTAAAAGGGCTCATTGGATTCCACACTTTCTCCTTTTTCTATTGTGGATCACGGATTTGTATTTTAAACCACCTCGGATACTATATCCTCTTGAAAATGAGAGTCGAGAACCCGAAATGGACATTCACAGTGACTTTTATCTCCACGACAATACATCGGTGAAGCACTTTAGCTATGGAGCTAACGTGATAGCATCGTGCTTAACTGCATATAGAAACAAAAGAAATAAGTCCCTGACTGGAAGGATGGACAGAAGATCAACAATACTACTATCAGGAGACACCGAACCAAACACTGGACCTGTAACTACACGGTTAATGCTGTGCCGCCTGTCGAAGCCTAGCAATGCTGTTGCTAACCACGCCATTGAAGTTAACTTCGCTACGGGACCTCGTCAGAGCTATGATAAAAACATTAGCGCTCCATCTACGCCAGCCCTCATCTGCTCATCAACACCCGTGCTCACCTGCGTTCCAGCGATCGACGGCGCGACGAAGGACTTCACCCGATCATCGATGCGGTCGGCGGCTAGCGTCGGATAGCGCGTCTGCTATCCAACTCAAAGTCCTCCTGGTTGTGTTGCTGCAGCCAGCCGCTAATACACCGATCCCACCTACAGCTTTCTTCTTTGCAGTCTCCATTGTTCATTAAACAAATTGCAAAAGATTCACCAACACAGATGTCCAGAATACTGTGGAATTTTGCGATGAAAATAGAGCTGTTTGTATTGAGATACAATGTGTCCGAATACTTCCGTTTCAACCATTGACGTTACGGGCATACGTCATCATACATAGACGTTTTCAACCGGAAGTTTCCCCGGGAAATTTAAAATTGCACTTTATAAGTTAACCCGGCCGTATTGGCATGTGTTGCAATGTTAAGATTTCATCATTGATGTATAAACTATCAGACTGCGTGGTCGCTAGTAGTGGCTTTCAGTAGGCCTTTAATGATACTAACACAGACGCTCGTAAACATGTTAGCGTAATAGCCAATGCTAACGACGCTAGCTTTATTACATTATAATAGCATGTACAAATATGCATTAAATATTGTTCTGGCTACTTTTTTTTTTTTTGAGCTCTTCTTCCGCTTGAATTTGTAAGCGTTTTATTGTCTTTTTTGAATATAGGTTGATTGTGCACAGTTGAATATCGTAGTTGCCGTGTCTTCATGGGGAAAGACCTTAATGTCTCTTGTTTTCATGCGAGTGTTTACGCTAGCTTACCAGCTTGCTTCTCCTGTTAATGAGCAGCAATTACGGGTTTATCAAAGTTTGGTTATTACCATTGTTGCTTTGATTTAAAATGGTAATACTATTCCTTTGGGAGATTTACAGCGGTTTATCATTAATACCGTTTATCGTTACATCCCCAGTCGTAACCACTGCAACGTTGCACTAACAGTGTGTTGGTTTTCTATTTTGGTCTATTTGTGGAAGCAGGAAGTCGTTGTCGGAAATGTGTTGAACTGGTTCGTCACTCAGCTGCACAACAAAGCTACCATAAATCACAGATTTTGCACCAACGGTGTAATTGCATCCCAGTGGGTGCTTCGTGACCCGCGCGATATTAAGTCACCTCATCCGAGGGAGGACACATGACACCGTCGTGTCGTTACGGTCGCGCCGTCACAGTAAATCCTACGCTTGGAGATATGTGTCAAGAAAAATGCTTCTGGCGTTATTAAAATGAGTGTCACGGGCTCTGTGTGGAGATGCGATTGCAAGTGCAAATTGATTAAATGTCCCGTGTTCACACGTTGATAAACGGACGATCCTTTCGAGGAGGGAATCTGTTTTACACCCAGTTATATGAGGTCAAAGGTCAACTCTTGCCCCCTTCCCCCATCACAGGAACTAAAACGTCTATTTCATTAGGGCCCTATTGTAATTGCTCCCATTTTGAACGCATTTTGAGTCCCTTAACATGCACGAAAACTCACCAATTTTTGCAAGCGCGTCCGGTCACTGATGTCAAATTTTGCCATACCACAGTCCGTGAAATTGATGATATGAACAAAATGCTAGCATTTCATGTTTGTGCTTTCTGTGCTCTAATTAATGTGTGTAATCATAGAATACAATAGAAAGTACTTTATTGATCCCTGGGGGAAATTCAGCACCACAGTTCGCTCACAATAGACAATAAACATTTAGTGAATAACATAAATACAGTCTATTATACAGCATTATTCGCATGTGAATAACATAACTACTGTGTATTATACAGCATTATTCGCATGTGAATAATATAAATACAGTCTATTATACATTTAAGTACAGTCACAAAGGAACATATTATATATATATATATATATATATATATATATATATATATATATATATATATATATATATATATATATATATATATATATATATATACATATATATATGTGTATATATATATATATATATATATATATACATACATATATATATGTGTATATATATATATATATATATACATATATATACATATATATATATATACATACGTATATATATATATATACATATATTTATATCAGCATATAC
>NC_084732.1:95873310-95963310 GCF_033978785.1 Entelurus aequoreus
CAAGCTTGGAAAACAATGTAAACAAAATTGTAAAATCACGTTAAACGCTTAACAATAAACTTTTAAAAATAAGGAGTATGTAAGAAATGCTGAATAAAGTGTAACAAAATTGTGCAAAAGTGTGCAAAAATGTATACATAGAGAAACCTGAGAAGAACTATTTTCTGCTGGTTTCGTGCCTGGAAGTTACAGCTGTGTAACATGTTTTTGGTCTGTTATTCCTATTTAAGTTGGAAATGAATTTTTGTTATGCAGTCATTGTTATTCAAATATTATTATTATTATTTAACTTATATTTTGTAATTTTTTATTTATTTATACATCCCTGTTTCTGTATACCCAAATAGGGAAAGGACAAGGGTTGAAAAGAAAAGAAATGAGCGCGGCGAAGGACTACAGTCTGCTTTAAAAAAAATCTAAAAGAACTGCCATACTGTCGAGGCGACTTTTCCGGTTCTATCCACAATTTCTTCATTTTTAGTTTCTCTTCTCACTCCAGGTGAATAATCACCAGCAAGACAACAAAACGGCGCAACCAAAAATGATAGTTCATACTTGTACGCGATTGGCTGTTAGCGTGTCACTCCCACTGATCATTGATCACTTCCCGCGTTGCTCAGTTAGCGAGTGTCTTTGTTCATGCAACCAACCTTGCTTTGTAACTTCTTGTCTCTTCCGACCCAAAAATATATATTGTTTTATTGAACGCATTTTTCTTAGAAACGGAAATAAATGCGCCAAGGAATTAGTTCCGGCAATGATTAAAATTACCAAAATACGGTAAATATTGTACATAATACATATTGTTATGAAGGTGTCTGTTACTACATTATATATATACTTGCAGTGTGTATATTGTACATATTACATATTGTTATGAAGGTTTCTGTTACTACATTATATACATATATACTTGCAGTGTGTATATTGTACATATTACATATTGTTATGAAGGTGTCTGTTACTACATTATATATAAACTTGCAGTGTGTATATTGTACATATTACATATTGTTATGAAGGTGTCTGTTACTACATTATATATATACTTGCAGTGTGTATATTGTAAATATTACATATTGTTATGAAGGTGTCTGTTACTACATTATATATATATACTTGCAGTGTGTATATTAGGGCTGCAACTAACGATTAATTTGATAATCGATTAATCTGTCGATTATTACTTCGATTAATCGATTAATAATCGGATAAAAGAGACAAACTACATTTCTATCCTATCCAGTATTTTATTGGAAAAAAACAACATACTGGCACCATACTTATTTTGATTATTGTTTCTCAGCTGTTTGTAAATGTTGCAGTTTATAAATAAAGGTTTAGTAAAAAAAAAAAAAAAATTTAAAAAAAATGTTTTTTTAATTATAAAAATAAAAAAAACTCTGCGCATAGCATAGATCCAACGAATCGATGACTAAATTAATCGGCAACTATTTTAATAATCGATTTTAATCGATTTAATCGATTAGTTGTTGCAGCCCTAGTGTATATTGTACATATTTCATATTGTTATGAAGGTTTCTGTTACTACATTATATATACACTTGCAGTGTGTATATTGTACATATTTCATATTGTTATGAAGGTTTCTGTTACTACATTATATATACACTTGCAGTGTGTATATTGTACATATTACATATTGTTATGAAGGTGTCTGTTACTACATTATATATATACTTGCAGTGTGTATATTGTAAATATTACATATTGTTATGAAGGTGTCTGTTACTACATTATATATATATATACTTGCAGTGTGTGTATTGTACATATCACATATTGTTATGAAGGTGTCTGTTACTACATTATATATATACTTGCAGTGTGTATATTAGGGCTGCAACTAACGATTAATTTGATAATCGATTAATCTGTCGATTATTACTTCGATTAATCGATTAATAATCGGATAAAAGAGACAAACTACATTTCTATCCTATCCAGTATTTTATTGAAAAAAAACAACATACTGCCACCATACTTATTTTGATTATTGTTTCTCAGCTGTTTGTAAATGTTGCAGTTTATAAATAAAGGTTTAGTAAAAAAAAAAAAAAAAAATTAAAAAAAATGTTTTTTTAATTATAAAAATTAAAAAAAACAAAAAAACTCTGCGCATAGCATAGATCCAACGAATCGATGACTAAATTAATCGGCAACTATTTTAATAATCGATTTTAATCGATTTAATCGATTTTAATCGATTTAATCGATTAGTTGTTGCAGCCCTAGTGTATATTGTACATATTTCATATTGTTATGAAGGTTTCTGTTACTACATTATATATACACTTGCAGTGTGTATATTGTACATATTACATATTGTTATGAAGGTGTCTGTTACTACATATATATACTTGCACTATGTGTATAAAACACATTACTTATTGTTATGAAGGTGTCTGTTACTACATTATATATACTTGCAGTATGTGTATAAAACATATTACTGTTATGAAGGTGTCTGTTACTACATAATATATATACTTGCAGTGTGTATATGTACATATTACATATTGTTATGAAGGTGTCTGTTACTACATTATGTATATACTTGCAGTGTGTATATGTACATATTACATATTGTTATGAAGGTGTCTGTTACTACATTATGTATATACTTGCAGTGTGTATATTGTACATATTACATATTGTTATGAAGGTGTCTGTTACTACATTATATATATAGTTGCAGTGTGTATATTGTACATATTACATATTGTTGTGAAGGTGTCTGTTACTACATTATATATATATATATATATATATATATATATATATATATATATATATATATATATATATATATATATATATATATATACACAAACGTTTGTGTATATATATATATATATATATATATATATATATATATATATATATATATATATATATATATATATATATATATATATATATATATACTTGCAGTGTGTATATAAAACATTGCTGGAGGGTTTTGAAGTTGTTTTAGAGGACTTTGAAGGCTACAACAGTGACTCCCATTAAAAACCCTGTATTGATATCGTTTAATCGGTCCACTCACATAAGACTTGTTTTAATACCGTCGCTATTCTTTTAAAAAAATCACTTCCAGCGGTGTGCCTGAGCGTTTCCTGAATAATAACCACTCACCCGCCTTTCTTCTCCCTGCAGGGGAAGCAAAGAACATCCCTCCGTACCCGGGGCCAAACAGGATGAGGGACTGCTACTGTACTGTCAACCTGGATCAAGAAGAAGTCTTCAGGACTAAAATCGTTGAGAAGTCGCTCTGGTATGCCCGAGAATACTGAGAAGCCGTGAGAATCGTCATTGTTGTATCATCCACCTTTGTGTATGAAATACAACATACATAGTGATATCAGTTTGGACCCAGGTCTTGACTTAAGAGCCATTTGTTCTTTCAATTTTCACTGAAAAAAATATATTATATGCATATCTTCTAAACTTTAATATAATCTGATCATGCCACAAGATATTCCAAGCATTTTTCTTTGGTTAGAGCACAGGTGTCAAACTCAAGGCCCGGGGTCCAAATCTGGCCCGCCACATTATTTTATGTGGCCCGCGAAAGCCTGGAAATAATATGCGTTAATAAAATGCTTATTCTTTTCTTACTAAATATATTTGTCATTTCCCCTTTTGACATTAAAAATCATGTACTGCATGCAATTGCATATCATTTAAAATTCAATATTATCAAAATCAAAACATTATATTATCATGTATTCCAAATATATATTTTTTGTTAAAATAAAGATATATACTGTACTTAAATATCTGCTTGACTTTTGATTTCAAAACAAATTATCAATCAAATTGTAGACTGTAAAATTGACAGTAGATTTTACGGTAAAATTTGAGTTTTTTACAGTAAAATCAACTTTGGTACTGTTTTTTTCTGTATACAGTTAGACACTAAAACATGAAAAAAAAACACCAAAAAAAACATTAAAACAAGATTTCACTGTAAAAAAACAAACAAACTGGCAGCTCTGTTGTTTTAAAAAAAAACATTGTTTTTACTGTAAAATTCTGTTGACTGAGCTGTCAGTTTTTTAAGAAAAATGTAAATATTTTTTTTGCAGCTTATGTAAAAAAATATATTGTTAATGTATTATATATATACACATGTATATTCATATATTACTCATTGTTAAAAGCGGCCCTCCGAGGGCAACCATAACTGCGATGTGGCCCTCAATGAAAACGAGTTTGACACCCCTGGGTTAGAGGAATACTTTCCCTCCTTTTGGCTGAATACCAATCACTAGTTTTGGCCTAGAAGAGATACACCCTGTTTCCTGATCTATGCACTCTCATACACATACGTTATTATTCATTATTATTATTATTATTTGTTAATGGTGTCATTAAGTACCAGCCCGGAGAGAGGGTGAAGCTGGAGGTTTCAAGTTAACTTTCAGTTTCGGTTGCTGTGCAAACGAGGAGGACAAAAGAATGAGAGACCGTTTGACCATTTTAGAGACTGTTTCGACCTTTTTATAGCTCGGCTCATTCTGGCATTTCTATTGTTTTTACTTACTCCTTTTCTATAGAGTAAATTGTTAAACGTCAATTCTAGTCACCTCTTATCATTTTAGACAGCCTCAGAGCAAAAGGATCTGGGTGGACCGTACCCTACTAAATTGAGGGGTCCTAATAATGATCAAAAAGGAAAATTTAGATATCTGCTTGTCAACTTACAATTTGGAAGCAAGGTATTCATCATTTGGTAGTAAAAAATATAATAATCAAACACAGTTGCCGATTCAAATTGTGTAACAAGGCTATTATACGTAAATATATAAATTTACCATATTTTCCGGACTATTGAGCGCACCCGTATACAAGCCGCACCCACTTAATTTTAGGGAAAAAATATGTTCCTATGTATTAGCCGCGCCGGACTATATGTCGCAGATAACTACATTGTGAAATGAGTTATTTACACAGAAAGATTATGTAAAAGTTAATTTACATACCTTAATCGTTTCCAAACGGTGCCTGTAACAAGGCAGTAAAACGGCTCATCAAACAAAACAGATGTCATCGTCACGCTCCCCAATCAGCTAAACAGACTCAATAACTCCATGGCAACGTTTCGGTGAAATTACTGAGGAATTTGTGAAACTGAAACAATACAAAAAGAACGCCAGTGTAAGTTAATAACACTCACACAGACACTTGTAAACATGTTAACATATTAGCTAATGCTTACAACGCTCGCTTGATTACTTTGCGATAGCACGTACAAATATGCATGAAAACACTCCAACAGACATCACACATGGGACGGTTTAGTAAGTGTACACAGTTTTAGTTATATTGTAAAACTTACAAACGTTGTTTGGAGTGATGAACGAAGAAGCAATACGAGTAGAAACGCTATGGAGGGCTAGAAGACGGAACGGCACTTCTACTTCCGATTGAAAGCGCTAAATGGAAGGACACTGCAGCACCCGCAGTGAGAAAACTCGTCCAAAAAATGGCGCCACAGCACAAACAATAAACAATTTGACTGTACTTAAATGTATAATAGACTGTATTTATATTATTCACATGTAAATAATGCTGTATAATAGACTGTATTTATATTATTCATTTGTGAATAATGCTGTATAATAGACTGTATTTGTATTACTCACATGTGAATAATGCTGTATAATAGACTGTATTTATATTACTCACATGTGAATATTGCTGTATAATAGACTGTATTTATATTATTCACATATAAAAAATACCTAAGTGTTTATTGTTTATTGTGAGCGAACTGTGGTGCTGAATTTCCCCCAGGGATCAATGCAGTACTTTCTATTCTATTCTATTCTACATCAATTCAGTGTATTTGCTTGTTTTTTAAATTTAAACTATTCGCATGTTGGACGCCATCAAAGAAAAATCCGCAAATTAGCCGCACCGTTTTATAAGCCGCAGGGTTCAAAGTGTAGAAAAAAGTAGCGGCTTACAGGCCGGAATGTACGGTATATTCACTGTTACAAGCGGCCCTGTGAAGGCATCCGTTATTGCAACGTGGCCCTTAAAAAACGTGTTTGACACCCCGGCTTTAGGAGATATTTCTGAAGCATGCTGGCTTCTCATAATTGTGTATTTTCGATGTTCTGAAACGCCTGATATTATCATATTCTGTGTTTTTTAGTACAAACCCCAAAACCAGTGAAGTTGGCACGTTGTGTAACTCGTAAATAAAAACAGAATACAATGATTTGCAATTCCTTTTCTACTTATATTCAATTGAGTAGACTGCAAAGACAAGATATTTAATGTTCGAACTTCAAACAATCATTAATTTCGAATTTAATGGCAGCAACACATTGCAAAAAATTTGGCACAGGGGCATTTTTACCACTGTGGAAAAATGCTCGTACCCAGCGAAGCCGGCAGCGTTTCTGGGTGTTGTTGATAAATGGCTTTCGCTTTGCATAGTAGAGTTTTAACTTGCACTTACAGATGTAGCGACGAACTGTAGTTACTGACAGTGGTTTTCTGAAGTGTTCCTGAGCCCATGTGGTGATATCCTTTGCATACTAATGTCAGTTTTTGATGCAGTACCACCTGAGGGATCGGAGGTCACAGGCATTGCCGCTTACATGCAGTTATTTCTTCAGATTCTCTGAACCTTTTGAATGATATTACGGACTGTAGATGGTGAAATCCCTAAATTCCTTGCAATAGCTGGTTGAGAAATTTTGTTCTTAAACTGTTGGACAATTTGCTCACGCATTTGTTCACAAAGTGGTGACCCTGGTTTGTGAATGACTGAGCATTTCATAGAAGCTGCTTTTATACCCAATCATGGCACCCACCTGTTCCCAATTAGCCTGTTCACCTGTGGGATGTTCCAAATAAGTGTTTGATGAGCATTCCTCAACTTTCTCAGTCTTTTTTGCCACTTGTGCCAGCTTTTTTTAAACATGTTGCGGGCATCAAATTCCAAATGAGCTAATATTTACAAAAAAATAAAGTTTTCCAGTTTGAACGTTAAGTATCTTATCTTTGCAGTCTATTCAATTGAATATAAGTTGAAAATTATTTGCTAATCATTGTCAGTGTTTCCCATAAACTGCCAAGATACATATGGCGGTGGGGGTGTGGCTATGGGAGTGGTCACCATGACATCATCGAGTAATTTGCATAATTTACTACAATGATATGATCTTCTCTAAAAAGGCTAAAAAAATGTATACTTACTAATTAATAATAACAGTTTTGTTTTAAACGTCCATCCATCCATCCATTTTACAATATAATTACAACACTTTATGTACATATTTATATACAGATTTGAACAAAAAGTTATTCACTGAAATATATTTATTAATTGTGGTTCTTACAAAAAATATATCTTATAAAATATAAAAGCTAAAATGTCTCTTAAAGCTCTGCCCCTTTAATTAGTGCATACTAAATAATTTAACTTTAGCCTACAACTACAACCATATTATTTACCAGCAACATAAAGTGAAACAGAGGCAGAGGTGTCCTGCAACAAACAGTAACAAATAAACAGAAAACAGTAGTGGTCAAATATAGATAAGGCAACAAGAGAAGTATCCTACACTTCTCTTTTGTACAGTAAATCTAAACAGCCTATATGGGCATCTACATCAACTATATGATTTGCCTGAGAAGCTGGACAGGACAAAAAAAAAAAAATTTTTATTTTTATTTTTTTTTATTTTTTATTTGTAGCGGACGTAATTATTTCGTGGCGGGCCGCCACAAATAAAAGAATGTGTGGGAAACCCTGATTGTATTCTGTTTTTATTTACCATTTACACAACGTGCCAACTTCACTGGTTTTGGGGTTTGTAGATAAACGATTATACTAATAATAATAATAGATTTTAGTTGTAAAAAAAAGCACTTTACATTGAGTAAACAACCTCAAAGTGCGACAGTGTATTAAAAATAATAAAAATAAAAAGATAATAAAAATAAAAAAAATAAAAAACTAGAACAGCCAAATAGCTAAAACTAGTATGCATATATCTAAAAAAAAAGCCTTTTTTTAAAAAAAAAAAGAAGTGTTTTTAAGCCTTTTTTAAAAGCATCCACAGTCTGTGGTGCCCTCAGGTGGTCAGGGAGAGCGTTCCACAGACTGGGAGCGGTGGAGCAGAAAGCCCGGTCTCCCATTGTCCGTAGCTTTGTCCTCGGAGGTTGGAGGAGGTTAGCCTGTCCAGAGCGGAGGTGTCATGTGGAGGATTTGGTGGTAAGTAGTTCTTTGAGGTAGAGGGGGGCATTTCCATGGAGGCACTGGTGGGGTAGTAAGGAGACTTTGTATTCAATCCTGAGTGGAACAGGAAGCCAGTGAAGGGATTTGAGAGTTGGTGTGATATGGTCATATGTCCGCACTCTCATCAGGATCCATAGGAACGACTCTGCCAATTTGAAGATGCTAATATTCATATTATATCTTTACATGACAGAATAACTGGATCTTGTACTTGTGTATTTCAGACACTGAAGTATTCGGTGTTTGTTATTACACGTCTGTTGCCACGTGCTCCTCCACAAGGGGAAAGGAGCAACTCGTCAAATTGAATGATCTATTTCAAGATATTTACTTCTGTGATGGATTACTGAGTCAAAGAGTCAGTAATTGTTCAATTAGACCTCGCGGGCGAAACTCATGAGACTCTCATTTCCAGAATTTCCATGGTCGTTTAAAAGTGTGGCTCCGGGTCCGCCTTCCAGCCCCGTGGCCACAAATAGCAATTTTGTTGTCAAACATGCTGTGAAGTCCCAATGATTAATAGAAGAATGCAAATAGGCAATCAAATCTGGGCAATGATGAGCTGTGGAATACCAATTTCAGCCTTTTTTAACAACGCGTGCATGCAAGTGGTTGTCTCTGCGAGTTAAGCGGATCCTGGAGACATCGCGACATTTCCAACCATTTTACCGCAAAAAATGGTAGTTTTTTTTCAACTTACATTAATATTCTGTAAAGAACACCGTAAAATGTATTGTCATTTTTATTAATTTGATGGGTAGTTTGCTGTAAAATCATAATTTAAGCAGATTTTTTAAGTATTTAACAATGTTTGAAAGGTATGATAATATACTGTAATATTTGTTGCAATATTGGATAATATAAGTTTAAAAGGCATGCAATTTCAAGCAGTACATATATTTTTTCTGTCAAATGAAAAACTGACATTATCATACTATCAGTTAATATTGTCTTATGTTTACATCCAAATAGGTTTGTTCATTAGGTACACGGTCAATTGAATAACAATCATTCAAATTCCTTTGTATTTTAAACATTTAACCCTTAAGCGTACTTAATTAAGAACAAAGTTGAAACTCCTACGCCACGGAAAAACGCTTTGAACTCTTCAACAGCTTCAGTCCTATCAATAGATATACAGTTTTTATATATTTTATTTAATGTTTTATACTATTTTTGTGAAAAAAACAACACTTTTTTAAATAATATAAATATGCAATATTTGCAAAAACCTGTTGCAAGTTGGAAAATTACGAAAAGGTATTTACAGCCTTTAATAGGTCAATAATTCATAACATTGTTGATTTTGATCCCTTTTTAATCAAAGAACGGACGCACTAAAAAAACTGTTACAAGTAAGTCATATATTTTTTTATTATGGAACAAACTTAAAATATGTGATATTTCTAAAACGAGTTGCATAGTGTAATACTTTAGATGAGGTAATTACAGCCTTTATTAGGTCAATAATTCATGACAACGCTGATTTTGATGCATTATTATATTTGGAACAATGACATTTTTTTTCAACTCCTTAGCCGAAAAATGGACATGCTCTAAAATGTGTTATAAGTAAGTCATATATTCATTTAAAAGAAATAAAAAAATAAGATCTTTGTGAAATGATAGAATTAGATTTTTCTTGATTGTTGCAAGCCATGTTTCACCATAATGTATACCCACCTCAGTTGAGCTTTTGACAGCAATTTAAGTAAAACGTGCAAAAAAAAAACTAATTCAACATATTCAGAAGCTGTCAACTGCCCTCAGAAGAAGTAGTATTTTATGGCCCGTATGTAGGATCATATTACGTGTGTACTGTAACTTTGCCTCCTTTCATCTCAGGTGACAAACATTTAAGCCTTGAATTGTAGATTTAGCCCTGAGCTATATAACATGTCACAGTGTTTTTTTCTCCCTTGTCGCCTTTCTCCAACAGTCCGTTCTATGGCGAGGACTTCTACTGTGAGATCCCACGCAGCTTCAGACACCTCTCCTTCTACATCTTCGACAGGGACGTCTTCAGGAGGGACTCCAGTATCGGTGGGTTTCAAACATTTGAGACGTTTTTTTGGTCCTCTTTTTTTTAAATTTTGCCCAACGTCCACAATCCTTACGTGAGACACAAACACGTATGTCAATCCCTTTTCTGTGACTTCTAGATAGTGAAATATTGCAGGTAATGGTAATTCTACATTTTCGCCTTTCGAGTCCTCATAAAAACCTCCATCAACGCTCCATTTACATGTCATTACCTGCATATAAGCGTCATTGTTAGTGTAGGCTCTAAGGCCGAGGAACTACTTTTCTGGCGTAGTGACACAGCGCCTCGCTAACAGCAGCTCAGTAGGCTAAAGCTAACTACAAGAGCTGCTTCTGCATCTGCTTTAAATTAGGAAAATCCAATTGTAGATTATAAATCATGCTTCACACCTGTATTGTAGCAAAACGGTGCTTGTGCTGAAAGATACAACCATCCCATTGAGAGTGTACATTGTAAGTGACTGTTTTGTTTTTTGCTGAAAGATACTACTATCCCATTGAGAGTGTACATTGTAGGTGGCTGTTTTGTTATGTGCTGAAAGATACAATCATCCCAGTAAGAGCGTACATCGTTAGTGGCTGTTCTGTGCTGAACGATACAACCATCCCAGTGAGAGCGTACTTTGTAAGTGGCTGTTTTGTTTCCTGCTGAAAGATACAACCATCCTACATATGTTTTTTAAATACAACCATTTCATTGAGAGCGTACATTGTAAGTGGCTGTTTCTTTTTACTCCTGAAAGATACAACCATCCCAGTAAGAGCGTACATTGTAAGTGGCTGTTTTGTTTCTGCTGAAAGATACAACTATCCCAGTGGGAGCGTACTTTGTAAGTGGCTATTTTGTGCTGAAAGATACAACCATCCCAGTGGGAGCGTACATTGTAAGTGACTATTTGTGCTGAAAGATACAACCATCCCATTGAGAGCGTACATTGTAGGTGACTGTTTTGTTTTGTACTGAAATATACAACCATTCCATTGAGAGCGTACTTTGTAAGTGGCTGTTTTGTTTTGTGCTGAAAGATACAACCATCCCAGTAAGAGTAAGTGACTGTTTTGTTTTGTGCTGAAGACACAACCATCCCATTGAGAGCGTACATTGTAAGTGGCTGTTTTGTTTTTCTCCTGAAAGATACAACCATCCCAGTAAGAGCGTACTTAGTAAGTGACTGTTTTGTTTCTTGCCGAAAGATACAACCATCCTACATATGTTTCTTGAATACAACCATCTCATCGAGAGCGTACATTGTAAGTGGCTGTTTATTTTACTGCTGAAAGATACAACCATCCCAGTGGGAGCGTACTTAGTAAGTGGCTGTTTCGTGCTGAAAGATACAACCATCCCAGTGAGAGCGTACTTTTTAAGTGGCTGTTTTGTTTTGTGCTGAAAGATACCACCATCCCATTGAGAGTGTACATTGTATGTGGTTGTTTTGTTATGTGCTGAAAGATACAACCATCCCATTGAGAGCGTACATTGTAAGTGACTGTCTTGTTTAGCGCTGAAAGATACAACCATCCCATTGAGAGCGTACATTGTAGGTGACTGTTTTGTTTTGTGCTGAAAGATACAACCATCCCATTGAGAGCGTACATTGTAGGTGACTGTTTTGTTTTGTGCTGAAAGATACAACCATCCCATTGAGAGCGTACATTGTAAGTGACTGTCATGTTCTTCGCTGAAAGATACAACCATCCCATTGAGAGCGTACATTTCAAGTGACTTTTTTGTGCTGAAAGATACAACCATCCCATTGAGAGCGTACATTGTAAGGGACTGTTTTGTTTTGTGCTGAAGACACAACCATCCCATTGAGAGCGTACATTGTAAGTGACTATTGTGCTGAAAGATACAACCATCCTATTGAGAGTATACATTGTAGGTGACTGTTTTGTTTGTGCTGAAAAATGAAACCATCCCATTGAGCGCGTACATTGTAAGTGACTGTTGTGCTGAAAGATACAACCATCCTATTGAGAGTGTACATTGTAGGTGACTGTTTTGTTTTGTGCTGAAAAATGAAACCATCCCATTGAGCGCGTACATTGTAAGTGACTGTCTTGTTTCACGCTGAACGATACAACCATCCCATTGAGAGCGTACATAGTAAGTGACTATTTGTGCTGAAAGATACAACCATCCCATTGAGAGCATACATTGTAAGTGACTGTTTTGTTTTGTGCTGAAGACACAACCATCCCATTGAGAGCGTACATTGTAAGTGACGTTCGTGCTG
Organism: Entelurus aequoreus; assembly: GCF_033978785.1. Classification (NCBI taxonomy): domain Eukaryota; kingdom Metazoa; phylum Chordata; class Actinopteri; order Syngnathiformes; family Syngnathidae; genus Entelurus; species Entelurus aequoreus. The sequence continues at coordinate 95,885,878 of NC_084732.1, forward strand.
AAAGATACAACCATCCCATTGAGAGCGTACATTGTAAGTGACTGTCTTGTTTTTACGCTGAAAGATACAACCATCCCATTGAGAGCGTACATTGTAGGTGACTGTTTTGTTTTGTGCTGAAAGATACAACCATCCCATTGAGAGTGTACATTGTAAGTGACTGTTACGTTATGTTTGTATTTCGTTTAGCAACAATGCTACATGTTGGTTTTAGTGTTTCACCAAAGCTAGTTCAGCCTAGCTTTTTAAATGTGTAACTCTTTCTCCGTGTATACTCAGGCTATAAAAAGATACGGTTCTGGATCATTATTTGTCCCAAAGTAGTCATCGTTGGCTCTCACATAAGACATACAAAATAAAAATAAAAAACTTCATATGGAAAGATAGATCTGAAGTTGATCTAGAGATTTAAACGTAGAAAAACATAAAGTTAATAAATTACATTTCTATGAGTGAGACACTTCTGGGTCTCCGGGACCAAACTTGAGGGCAACCCTGAAGGTAAAAAAAAAAAAAAATTATATTCCATTGCTTTTGAAAATGACAAATATCAAAATGAACACCCCACCCCCCCATGCTTGAAAAAGTTTGGACACCCCTGCTGTACATTGACTGACAATGTGTACATTTAATTTTTGGTGGTCTTTGGCTGCGTTTTTCAGCTAATTTGTGGTTTTGATGCGGTGACGTGTGTAGGCAAGGTTGCAGTGAAGAAAGAGGACCTGCAGAAATACCACGGCAAAGACACCTGGTTCCAGCTCCAACCTGTCAGCGCTGACTCCGAGGTGCAGGTGAGTACGGACAAAGAGAAAACACTACAGTGCAATTGACTCATCCGCTGTACTTCCAGCGTTATAGTCCAGGTGGTTAGGAACTAGTCAGCAGTATAAAGACCTTAAACTGCACCTGGGCAGAATATCAATATGATCAAGTTTTTTGTTATGGGTGATTTAAAACAGGGGTTCTTCACCTTTTATACCTCGAGGCCCACACTGCAAAAACTAAAATCCAAGTAAGATTAAATATCTCAAATAAGGGTGATATTTGCTTATTTTCTGTCTGATAAGATAATTCTTCTCACTAAGCAGATTTTATGTTAGTGTTTTACTTGTTTTAAGGGTTTTGGTCCTAAATGATCTCAGTAAGATATTACAGCTTGTTGCTGAGATTTGATGACCTATATTGAGTAAAACATGCTTGAAACTAGAATATCAACTGTCATCAACACTCACAAGTATAAAACTACTTTTTTAAAGTAATAATTTCTTATTTCAAGCATGAAAAAAAAAATCATGACTTTGGCACAATTGTGTCTCATATTAAAACAGATGACGGCCAAATGGACTTTGCTGTTTTATTTTCAATGAATAATAGAAAATACGTAATCATAAAGTAGTACAGTTGTTATTAGTGAGAATATACTCATTTTAAGGTATTTTTGGGTTCATTGAGGTTAGATAATTTTACTTGTTTTGGAAAGTCTTGACAAGCCAAATTTTCTTGTTCTATTGGCAGATAATTTTGCTTAGTTCAAATAAAATACCTCTAATTTTTGTATTTTTTATTCTTGTTTTTGAACACTGACTTTTTGCAGTGCGGGGCCCACTCAAATATTACCATTGACCTAGTAAATATTACTCTTCATAATAATCATATTTAATAATTATATCTAACCTACTTCCAGTTAACAATCTTGTCAAATTTTATGAAAGCATGTCTTATTATTATCAAGCTGATGAACTAAATACTGCAAAAGAAGGGACTCATAAAAAACTGTCGAAAAATAAATCTTCGCAATGCTAACATCAATGCATTCTAATGAAATAAACAGTAAATAATAATACATATGTTTATTAAATAAAATTAAAATGCAAATGAAAATACATTCTCATAACTTTAGTCATAATTTTTGCACTTAAAGGCCTACTGAAAGCCACTACTACTGACCACGCAGTCTGATAGTTTATATATCAATGATGAAATCTTAACATTGCAACACATGCCAATACGGCCGGGTTAACTTATAAAGTGCAATTTTAAATTTCCCGCCACACTTCCGGTTGAAAACGTCTAGATATGATGACGTATGCGCGTGACGTAAACGGTTGATAGAAGTATTGGTACCCCATTGAATACAATACAAAAAAGCTCTGTTTTCATTTCAAAATTCCACAGTATTCTGGACATCTGTGTTGGTGAATCTTTTGCAATTTGTTTAATGAACAATGGAGACTGCAAAGAAGAAAGTTGTAGGGGGGATCGGTGTATTAGCGGCGGCTACAGCAACACAGCCAGGAGGACAGAGATGGATAGCACACTCGTTAGCCGCCGAACTCACCTTAACTTCCTCCGTCTCGCCGACCGCATCTTTGATCGGGTGAAGTCCTTCGTCGCACCGTCGATCGCTGGAACGCAGGTGAGCACGGGTGTTGATGAGCAGATGAGGGCTGGCTGGCGTAGGTGGATAGCTAATGTTTTTAGCATAGCTCTTTGAGGTCCGGTTGCTAAGTTAGCTTCAATGGCGTCGTTAGCAACAGCATTGTTAACCTTCGCCAAGCTGGAAAGTATTAACCGTGTATTTACATGTCCACAGTTTAATAGTATTGTTGATCTTCTGTCTATCCTTCCAGTCAGGGATTTATTTATTTTGTTTCTATATGCAGTTAAGTACAATGCTATCACATTAGCTCTGCAGCTAAAGTGTTTCGTAGATGTATTGTCGTGGAGATAAAAGTCACTGTGAATGTCCATTTCGCGTTCTCGACTTTCATTTTCAAGAGGATATAGTATTCGAGGTGGTTTAAAATACAAATCCGTGATCCACAATAGAAAAAGGAGAGAGTGTGGAATCCAATGAGCCAGCTTGTACCTAAGTTACGGTCAGAGCGAAAAAAGATATGTCTTGCATTGCATTCTAGTCCTTCACTCTAACGTTCCTCATCCACAAATTTTTCATACTCGCTCAAATTAATGGGGTAATCGTCGCTTTCTCGGTCCGAATCGCTCCAGCTGCATTGAAAACAATAGGAAAATGTGAGGAGCCTGTCAACTGACTACGTCACGCTACTTCCGGTAGGGGCAAGGCTTTTTTTTATCAGATACCCAAAAGTTGCGATCTTTATCGTCGTTGTTCTCTACTAAATCCTTTCAGCAAAAATATGGCAATATCGCGAAATGATCAAGTATGACACATAGAATGGATCTGCTATCCCCGTTTAAATAAATAAAAAAATCATTTCAGTAGGCCTTTATAGCAACTTCTCTAAGACTTTAGCGCCTCACTTCTTCTGTTTGATGTTGTCATTACTGCCACAAGTGGTGGAAAAGTGTATTACAGCTGAGTGCCACCGGCGGCCACCACAGCTGGGAAACACATGTTTTTTGGCGGCCCAGCAATAGGCCCTATGTTTAAGAAACACTGATTTAAAACATTTAAAAAACATACCATATCAACTTTATTTAAAAACACCCACAGTTGGAATACAAAGGGCTGTACACCACAAACAAGTAAACATACAAAAAGCAGAGAACAACAGGCAAAGGACAGACTAAAATGTATAATTTAAACAGAGGTAAAATAGAGACGTTTGTTTCCAAGACGTGCGCTTTTACTGCCATCGAGTTTGTGTGGTGTAAAAGGAGTAAAACATCAATACATTATTTGCATGGATGTGCTCTTTGAGGTTGAGTTCACAAGGATCACTCAAAACATTGACAACAAATTCAATATTGTACAGGATTGCTTTTTTTTTTTTTTGGATAAGTAGTCTATTTATTTCAATTCTTAGTTTTATCTTTATTACTTCTTGTGTAATTTATTTTTATCCCATATTTGTTCCCACTACCGCACCTTAAGTTGGAGTCCTTCATCTCGTTATATGCAGATATAATGACAATAAAGTCCATTCTATTCTATTCTACTCTATAAAGTCACAAGCTGATTCAATGTCATTGGAAAAAAAACAAAAAAAGCCTCAAAACATTGTAACTTTTGCTTTTACTTTCTAATAAAAAAAAGCCGCCGTGAGTTCAGGTGTTTCAGGGAGCAACAACAATCACCAAACAAAAAAAGCCTGCGACATCCTGGAGGGACTGAGTGTGAAGAAGATCAGCTTCCTGTTACTGTGATTGTTTATAGAGCAGACAACAGTTTGAGGCAAGTCTTCTTCCCTACAAAGTTCATTTTACTGATCTGTACTGTTCATGTAAAATTCATCAGCTACTTCCTCATTAACTATGGATAAAGGAAACTTTGTACAGTTTATCTCATTAAGGTTCTCACTAATTCCCCAAATCGCTGATTAGACAAATCCACTTGAAGATGCACTTCAGAGTTTAGTGCGGGGGTGTCCAAACTTTTGGACTAGGTGGCCGCATTGGGCTAAAAACCCTCTTTATTTGCATGACTATTTACATTGTAGATTGTCACTGAAGGCATCAAAACTATGAATGAACACATGTGGGGTTATGTACTTAACACAAAAAGGTGAAATAACTAAAAAAACATGTTTTATATTCTAGTTTCTTCAAAATAGCCACCCTTTGCTCTGAATACTGCTTTGCACACTCTTGGCATTCTCTCAATGAGCTTCAAGAGGTAGTCACCTGAAATGGTCTTCACTTCACAGGTGTGCTTGATATCTTACTGTTGACTTTGTGAGGTTATGTTAGCTCTACTGCAAACTGAACAAAAATGACGCTAATCCATCTTTTTGTTATCTTTTTTTTCCAAAGTAGAATCGATAAGAAACTCGATAAAGAACCGAATCATTCAGCAGAATCAAAAGTGGAATCGGAACTGGAAAAATCTTATCAATTCCCATCCCTACCCTGCTTTATATCGGACCTTTCAAAGACAGTTTCGTCCCGTCGTTGATCTCCCACTGAATTGTTTCGGATTGTACCGTTCTACAAAAATGGTATCGTCCCTGAATCGTATCGGCAAGACGGTAACCTAAAAATTCGGAATGGGACGGTTGTTCAAACGAATCGTTGCACTCCAACTACTTCCACATAGTGCTTGATTTTGTTTTCTGAAGTGGGTTTGCAGGATTTACCGTCCCGTGGTTGATCTCTCGCTGAATCATTTCAGATTGTATCGTTCTAAAAAAATTATATCGTACCTGAATCGTATCGGCAAGACAGCAACCAAAACATTCGGAAGGGAATGGATGTTCAAACGAATCGTTGCACTCCTACAACTTCCACATAGTGCTTGATTTTGTTTCCTGAAGTTGTTTTGCAGGATTTTGCGTCCCGTGGTTGCTCTCTCATTGAATCATTTCGGATTGTATCGTTCCAAAAAAATTAAATCGTCCCTGAATCGTATCGGCAGGACGGCAACCAAAAATTTAGAATGGAATGGTTGTTCAAACGAATCGTTGCACTCCTAGTACTTCCACATAGTGCTTGATTTTCTTTCCTGAAGTTGTTTTGCAGGATTTACTGTCCCGTGGTTGATCTCTCACTCAATCGTTTCGGATTGTATCGTTCTAAAAAAATTATATCGTCCCTGAATCGTATCGGCAAGATGCCAACCAAAAAATTGGGAATGGAATGGTTGGTCAAACGAATCGTTACACTCGTACTACTTCCAAAGTGCTTGATTTTCTTTCATGAAGTTGTTTTGCAAGATTTACCATCCTGTGGTTGATCTCCCACTGAATCGTTTCGGATTGTATCGTTCTTAAAAAAATTATATCGTCCTTGTATCAAATGGGCAAAATGGCAACAAAAAAAATTCAGAATTGGATGGTTGTTCAAACGAATTCTTGCACTCCTAGTATTTCCACATAGTGCTTGATTTTGTGTCCTGAAGTTGTTTTGTAGGATTTTGCGTCCCATGGTTGATCTCCCACTGAATCGTTTCGGATTATATCGTTCTAAAAAAAATCATATAGTCTCTGAATCGTATCGGCAAGACAGCAACCACAAATTCACAATGGAGTGGTTGTTCAAACGAATCGTTGCACTCCTCGTACTTCCATAGTGCTTGATTTTGTTTCCTGTAGTTGTTTTGCAGGATTTACCATCCCGTGGTTGATCTCCCACTGAATCGTTTCGGATTGTATCGTTCTAAAAAATTGTATCGTCTCTGAATCGTATCGGCAAGACGGCAACCAAAAAACTCGTAATGTAATGGATGTTCAAACGAATCGTTACACTCCTAGTATGTCTACATAGTGCTTGATTTTGTTTCCTGAAGTTGTTTTGCCGGATTTACCGTCAGGTGGTTGATCTCTCACTGAATCGTTCGAAAAAAATTATATCGTCCCTGAATCGTATCGGCAAGATGGCAACCAAAAAAATTCGGAATGGAATGGTTGTTCAAACGAATCGTTACACTCCTAGTACTTCCAAAGTGCTGGATTTCCTGAAGTTGTTTTGCAGGATTTTGCGTCCCGTGGTTAATCTCTCAATGAATCATTTCGGATTGTATCGTTCTAAAAAAATTATATCGTCCCTGAATCGTATAGGCAAAACAGCAACCAAAAAATTCGGAATGGGATGGTTGTTCAAACGAATTCTTGCACTCCTAGTACTTCCACATAGTGCTTGATTTTGTGTCCTGAAGTTGTTTTGTAGGATTTTGCGTCCCGTGGTTGATCTCCCACTGAATCGTTTCGGATTATATCGTTCTAAAAAAAATTATATAGTCTCTGAATCGTATCGGCAAGACAGCAACCACAAATTCGGAATGGAGTGGTTGTTCAAACGAATCGTTGCACTCCTAGTACTTCCATAGTGCTTGATTTTCTTTCATGAAGTTGTTTTGCCGGATTTACCGTCACATGATTGATCTCTCACTCAATCGTTCGAAAAAAAATTATATCGTCCCTGAATCTTATCGGCAAGATGGCAACCAAAAAAATTCGGAATGGAATGGTTGTTCAAACAAATCGTTACACTCCTAGTACTTCCAAAGTGCTTGATTTCCTGAAGTTGTTTTGCAGGATTTTGTGTCCCGTGGTTAATCTCTCAATGAATCGTTTCGGATTATATCGTTCTAAAAAAAATTATACAGTATAGTCTCTGAATCGTATTGGCAAGACAGCAACCACAAATTCGGAATGGAGTGGTTGTTCAAACGAATCGTTGCACTCCTAGTACTTCCAAAGTGCTTGATTCTGTTTCCTGAAGTTGTTTTGCAGGATTTTGCGTTTCCGTGGTTGATCTCTCACTGAATTGTTCTAAAAAAAAAAGTATTGTCTCTGAATCGTATCGGCAAGACAGCAACCACAAATTCGGAATGGAATGGTTGTTCAAACGAATTGTTGCACTCCTAGTACTTACAAAGTACCTGATTGTCTTTCCTGAAGTTGTTTTGCAGGATTTACTGTCCCGTGGTTAACCTCCAATGAATCATTTCGGATTGTATCGTTCTAAAAAAATTATATCGTCCCTGAATCGTAATGGAATGTTTGTTCAAACGAATCATTGCACTACTAGTACTTCCATAGTTCTTGATTTTGTTTCCTGAAGTTGTTTTGCAGGATTTACCGTCCCACGGTTGATCTCCCAATGAATCGTTTCGAATTGTATCTTTGTAAAAAAATGATATCATCTCTGAAACAAATCGGCAAAATGGCAACCAAAAAAATTCGTAATGTAACGGATGTTCAAACGAATCGTTACACTCCTAGTATGTCCACATAGTGCTTGATTTTGTTTCCTGAAGTTGTTTTGCCGGATTTACCGTCACGTGGTTGATCTCTCACTGAATCGTTCTTTAAAAAATTATATCGTCCCTGAATCGTATCTGCAAGACGGCAACCAAAACAATTCGGAATGGAGTGGTTGTTCAAACGAATCGTTACACTCCTAGTACTTCCAAAGTGCTTGATTTCCTGAAGTTGTTTCGCAGGATTTTGCGTGCCGTGGTTAATCTCTCAATGAATCATTTCGGATTGTATCGTTCTAAAAAAATTACATAGTCTCTGAATCGTATCGGCAAGACAGCAACCACAAATTCGGAATGGAGTGGTTGTTCAAACGAATCGTTGCACTCAGTACTTCCAAACTGCTTGATTCTGTTTCCTGAAGTTGTTTTGCAGGATTTAGCTTCCCGTGGTTGATCTCTGCACTTGTCCCGCATGTATTACTGTCCCGCTATTCACTATTCAGCCGTCCGGCTCTTACCCACCCACACAGATGCATGCACAGTCAGAAGCGCACACACACACACACACACACACACACACACACACACACACACACACACACACAGAGGCGTGTAGTTCCGCACAGATGCGCTCACACGCGGTCTGAATGGGAACATCTGCAGACAGATGGGTGTGTGTCGCCCTGGAGCGCCATAGTGAAACAGAGACACATTCATCCGAGGAGGAGGGGAGCGGAAGGACGTGTGACAGAATGGGAGTTATAGACAGAAAGCAAGAGAGACGGATCAAATGAAGTCGGAAGATACGCTCTCTCTCTCTCTTCTCTTGTCAATAGAGGACGCATTGTTGGCCTCCTCGTCTGTTTTCTTCCTCCCTTTGCTCGGATCACTGAGCCTGACGCCTGTGCGTTTGCATACTGATGCCGTTAATTAACGGCTACACTGTCATTATGTCATTACTCCGATCACTTCAGAGTGGAAATACCTCAGCATGACGTTCTGGATCCGACTATTTCCTCCCTGTTTACCACATTTCATGTTTGTGTTTGGTGCAAATGATTCATGAAGGAAGACTGTGTCTTCTATGCTCGGAATGAGCCTATTTAAAGACGTATAACAGCCGTAAATCTCACACGTGGTGCATGAAACCATATGGGTATCACTGTAGTTCCTGATTTACTACCCTCCATGAGCGGTCTTATGAGTCTCTGAGCGAAGCAGCTGGATGTGATTCTTTCTTCTGCTAAAAACTGAATGTTCTGTTTTCATATAAGCAAATGATTGTGTGACTACTTGTAAATGTACAACTGACACCTTTTTCAACTGAACTCAACTGGATTATTCATTTAGAAGAGATGATTGACAATTTTAAATAGGTAAATTTTAACATCACTGACATTTTAGACCAGGGGTGTCCGAACTTTTTGAGTTTGGGGGCCGCATTGGGATAAAAAAGCCAATGTATATGTATATATACGTATATGTTAGGGCTGCAACAACTAATCGATTAAATCGATTAAAATCGATTATAAAAATAGTTGCCGATTAATTTAGTCATCGATTCGTTGGATCTATGCTATGCGCATGGGCAGAGGCTTTTTTTTTTTTATTTTTTTTATTTTTTTAATAAACCTTTATTTATAAACTGCAACATTTACAAACAGCTGAGAAACAATAACCAAAATAAGTATGGTGCCAGTATGCTGTTTTTTTCCAATAAAATACTGGATAGGATAGAAATGTAGTTTGTCTCTTTTATCCGATTATTAATCGATTAATCGAAGTAATAATCGACAGATTAATCGATTATCAAATTAATCGTTAGTTGCAGCCCTAGTATATATATATATATATATATATATATATATATATATATATATATATATATATATATATATAAGTGTGTGTGTGTGTGTGTGTGTGTATGTATATGTGTGTATATATATGTATATATATATGTTTATGTATATGTATACATATATGTATGTATGTATATACTGTATATACATACATATATGTATCTATATACATATATATGTACCATATTTTTCGGACTATAAGTCGCAGTTTTTTTCATAGTTTGGCCAGGGGTGCGACTTATACTCAGGAGCAACTTATGTGTGAAATTATTAACACATTACCGTAAAATATCAAATAATATTATTTAGCTCATTCACGTAAGAGACTAGACGTATAAGATTTCATGGGATTTAGCGATTAGGAGTGACAGATTGTTTGGTAAACGTATAGCATGTTCTATATGTTATAGTTTTTTGAATGACTCTTACCATAATATGTTACGTTAACATACCAGGCACGTTCTCAGTTGGTTATTTATGCCTCATATAACGTACACTTATTCAGCCTGTTGTTCACTATTCTTTATTTATTTTAAATTGCCTTTCAAATGTCTATTCTTGGTGTTGGGTTTTATCAAATAAATTTCCCCAAAAAATGTGACTTATACTCCAGTGCGACTTATATATGTTTTTTTCCTTCTTTGTTATGCATTTTCGGCCGGTGCGACTTATACTCCGGAGCGACTTATACTCCGAAAAATAAAAAATACGGTGTATATATATATATATATATATATATATATATATATATATATATATATATATATATATATATATATATATATATATAAATATATATGAATATATATGTATGTGTGTGTGTGTTTACAAATTATCATATTATATTTATATAATGGATATGTAATTAATAATTATTATAAGTGAATATTTAAGAGTATGTGAACGTTCAACTCCTACCTTGTTTACTTCCGGGACAACCTCCTTAAAGTTTTGTAATCAATCAGAACTATCAAGCAGCTAAAACTCAAACATGGATAAGTGTGGCGAGAGTGTTTTGCATTTTCCCATCATGTCTTGCAATGGATTTAAATGGGTGTAATTAAAAAAAAAAAAATAGTATGTTGATGGGAAGTTTTCACACCCACACTGTTCAAATAGCAGGTTGTGTTATGTGTGACCATGTGTGTTGACTTTTTGTGCTGGTTGAATTTTTTTTCCTGCACCGTGACTAGGAAAGGTTGTTTGGATGGGGTCATATAGGTAAATGCCGTGCTTGTGATGGGTATTTAAATTAAATGTGAAAACATCCTGCACGGCCAAGTATTTTTCTGCACCATGAATAGGGAAGGTTGTTTGGATTGGGTCATAAAGGTAAATGCTGTGCTTGTGATGGGTATTTAAATTTAATATTAAAAAACATCCTGTACGGCCAAGTTGCTTATTGAAATTTAACTCAAACTGAACTTGTGCCGTCGTCTCGTAGGCCAAATTGAAGATGCCGGCGGGCTGCACTTGGCCCGCGGGACGGTCTTTGGACACTCTTTTTTTAGACGTACAATGTATGTTAGGAGTGGCCAAACTTTTTCCACTGAGGGCCATTTTGATATTTTTCCTTTTAAAAACCACTACAATATATATCCTTTTTTTTTTTACCTTTAGGGCTCCCCTGAAGTTTGGTCCTGGGGACTTTGAAGTGTCTCGGTCATAAAAATGTTAAAAATAAGTCATGTTATTTTTTAATATATATTATTCAACACTTAGATCAACTTCAGGTCTATCTGTCGATATAAATTAAAAAATTTTTTTTTGTTTTATGCCCTTTTTGTCAAAGAAAGCCCCTTTGTTATGGCAGAAAACCCAAAACATGCAATATTTCCCTTCCCACCCAAAATTTTAAAGTGGAATATTTGATGGGAAGTAATTGGGGCCTTAAATAGGTCAATGATATATAACATTGATTTTAATTCATTATACATTTTTCGAGCAACGATCGTTTTTTAAATCAAAATCCCACTAAAATTATTGGGGATCCAAAAGGGCCCCACTCATAAAAGTGTTAAAAATAAGTCTTGTATTTTTATTTTTATTTTAACACTTATATCTCTAGATATACTTCAGATCTATCCATCAATCACATTTATTTTTTTATTTTTTAAATTTTTTTATTTGTTTGTTTTATGCCCTTTTTTGTCAAATAAAACTTAGTTTTTTATATGGCAAACACATAAAATATGCAATATTTTCCCCAAAAATTATTTCAAAGTGGACTATTTTATGTGAAGTAATTGGAGCCTTCAATAGGTCAATAATTCATAACAACATTATTTTTTATTCATTATTATTTTTTGAGCAATGACAGTTTTAAAGAAAAAAAAGTCTGCATGGCAGTTTTGTACTATTAGAGTCAACATTGCAACTTTTTCTTACACTTCGTTGCCCGTTTAATAAATGTTTAAATGTTTTTTTAGTAGTATTTTAAGAATATGCTGCAGGCCGCACTTCAGACACCCTTCATGTATTCCCTTATTGTCTAGAGCTGTACAAAAAAATGGAGAATCCAATCCAAAAATAATTATCTATTAGCTTATTTCCTCTTAACTTTCACTGAAAATTAAAACACCTCCATGACCGAGAGTATTTTTTCTGTGTGTTTTTTGCAGGGAAAAGTGCACTTGGAGCTCCGCTTGAGTGAAGTCATCACAGACAGTGGAGTCATCAACCACAAACTAGCCACACGGTAAGGCTCGGCACACGCTTTTTTGTTGTTATTGCGTCCTCCAAGCCAGTGGTATTGTTTAACCTGAAATTGGTCGTTTGGTTTTGTTATGCGGCAGCAAATACCACGCAGTCGACTTCCGCCCAATTGTGTCGAGGAACATTTGTGTCGCACTCATTTGATTTCAGTTTTCAGTCACAATGCAACTAGGGTTGTCAAAAGTATTTACACTTTGATACCAACACGCAAAAAATACATCGGTACCTGCTTTTTTCAGTATTGTCAGTACGTAATACTGTACAACACTTTTTTCCTGGGTGAGACGCGTCACTTCTTGGAGCGTGAGCACTGACACCAACATGTAGCAGAAATGTTCTCTGATGCAACACTAAATTGGCCCTAGTGTGTGAATGTGAGTGTGAATGTTGTCTGTTTATCTGTGTTGGCCCTGCGATGAGGTGGCGACTTGTCCAGGGTGTACCCTGCCTTCCGCCCGAATGCAGCTGAGATAGGCTCCGGCACCCCCCGCCGCCCCGAAAGGGACAAGCGGTAGAAAATGGATGGATGGATGGAGGTTCCAGCCATTCAAACGTTATCTTGTTTGCCATTTGGGTTACAAACTGATGAAGAACCCAAATAAAACTTTTCCGCACGTCAGAAACGGTTCGGACTTGTCGAAGTTGTGCTCTGTGCCGTGCCACTGTAGTGGACGTGACACAAGGAGGTGGCATTGACAAGAAAAGACGGACTGTCAACAAGCAGGATGTGATTCTGTAACTCACAGCCACGGTTTGGTAATACGTCAACATCGCAAGGCCAGACTTGCCACCACTTCCTGTCAGCTGCTGTCACCTGTGGTTTAGCCTGAGGACGTGCACCCCCGCACTTTCTTCCACACTCTATCCGCTAATGGATGGATTGGCGTGAAAAGCAGTCCGCTCATGCTGTCCCGCTGACAACTTGCTTTTCATCTCGCTTCCCCTGGCAAACATTCTCCTGGAAGTTTTGACTACGCCAGTTTCCTCAGTGCGGAGACGAGCCGTGACTTTCTTTATGATTGCTTGTGATGCACGTACACTATTCCAGCTTGGATAGCTGGTTGCCGAGCAACCGGTTTGTTCTTGCAGGTGGTTCATGGTGTGAGTTTATGACCTTATGCAAAACCCAAAACTAGGGATGTCCGATAATGGCTTTTTGCCGATATCCGATATGCCGATATTGTCCAACTCTTTAATTACCGATACCGATATCAACCGATACTGATATCAACCGATGTATACAGTCGTGGAATTAACACATTATTATGCCTAATTTGGACAACCAGGTATGGTGAAGATAAGGTACTTTTAAATTTTTTTTATAAAATAAGATAAATAAATTAAAAACATTTTCTTGAATAAAAAAGAAAGTAAAACAATATAAAAACAGTTACATAGAAACTAGTAATTAATGAAAATTTGTAACATTAACTGTTAAAGGTTAGTATTATTAGTGGACCAGCAGCACGCACAATCATGTGTGCTTACGGACTGTATCCCTTACAGACTGTATTGATATATATTGATATATAATGTAGGAACCAGAATATTAATAACAGAAAGAAACAACCCTTTTGTGTGAATGAGTGTAAATGGGGGAGGGAGGTTTTTTGGGTTGGTGCACTAATTGTAAGTGTATCTTGTGTTTTTTATGTGGATTTAATTTAAAAAAAACAAAAAAATAAAATAAAAAAACGATACTGATGATAAAAAAAACGATACCGATAATTTCCGATATTACATTTTAAAGCATTTATCGGCCGATAATATCGGCAGACCGATATTATCGGACATCTCTACCCAAAACCAGTGAAGTTGGCACGTTGTGTAATTCGTAAATAAAAACAGAATACAATGATTTGCAAATCCTTTTCAACTTATATTCAATTGAATAGACTGCAAAGACAAGATATTTAATGTTCCAACTGAGAAACAACTTTTTTTTTTGCAAATAATCATTAACTTAGAATTTAATGGCAGCAACACATTGCAAAAAAGTTGTCACAGGGGCATTTTTACCACTGTGTTACATGGCCTTTCCTTTTAACAACACTCAGTAAACGTTTGGGAACTGAGGAGACACATTTTTGAAGCTTTTCAGGTGGAATTCTTTCCCATTCTTGCTTGATGTACAGCTTAAGTTGTTCAACAGTCCGGGGGTCTCCCTTGTGGTATTTTAGGCTTCATATTGCACCACACATTTTCAATGGGAGACAGGTCTGGACTACAGGCAGGCCAGTCTAGTACCCGCACTCTTTTACTATGAAGCCATGCTGTTGTAACACGTGGCTTGGCATTGTCTTGTTAAAATAAGCAGGGGCGTCCATGATAAAGTTGCTAGAATGGCAACATATGTTGCTCCAAAACCTTCAGCATTAATGGTGCCTTCACAGATGTGTAAGTTACCCATGCCTTGGGCACTAATACACCCCCATACCATCACAGATGCTGGCTTTTGAACTTTGTGCCTATAACAATCCGGATGGTTCTTTTCCTCTTTGGTCCGGAGAACACCACGTCCACAGTTTCCCAAAAAAGTTTGAAATGTGGCCTTTTCAGACCACAGAACACTTTTCCACTTTGCATCAGTCCATCTTAGATGAGCTCGGGCCCAGCGAAGCCGGCAGCGTTTGTGGGTGTTGTTGATGTATGGCTTTGGCTTTCCATAGTAGAGTTTTAACTTGCACTTGTAGATGTAGCAACGAACTGTAGTTACTGACAGTGGTTTTCTGAAGTGTTCCTGAGCCCATGTGGTGATATCCTTTACACACTGATGTCGCTTTTTGATGCAGTACCGCCTGAGGGATCGAAGGTCCGTAATATCATCGCTTACGTGCAGTGATTTCTCCAGATTTTCTGAACCTTTTGATGATATTACAGACCGTAGACGGTGAAATCCCTAAATTCCTTTCAATAGCTCGTTGAGAAATGTTGTTCTTAAACTGTTGGACAATTTGCTCACGCATTTGTTCACAAAGTGGTGACCCTCGCCCCGTCCTTGTTTGTGAATGACCGAGCTGCTTTTATACCCAATCATGGCACCCACCTGTTCCCAATTAGCCTGTTCACCTGTGGGAAGTTCCAAATAAGTGTTTGATGAGCACTCCTCAACTTTCTCAGTCTTTTTTGCCACCCGTGCCAGCTTTTTTGAAACATGTTGCAGGCATCAAATTCGAAATGAGCTAATATTCGCAAAAAATAACTACGCTTTCCAGTTCGAACGTTAAGTGTCTTGTCTTTGCAGTCTATTCAACTGAATATAAGTTGAAAAGGATTTGCAAATCATTGTGACAACTTCACTGGTTTGGGGGTTTGTATGAATGAATGTACATACGTATGTATGTATATACCTGTATGTATGAATAATTGTGTGTATTTGTATATGTGATCATTCAAATTATTTATATACTAATAATAATTAAACAGATTAATTATTCAACTAATTATTTACATTAAAGGCCTACTGAAAGCCACTACTACCGACTACGCAGTCTGATCATTGCAACACATGCCAATACGGCCGGGTTAACTTATAAAGTGCAATTTTAAATTTCCCGCCACACTTCCGGTTGAAAACGTCTATGTATGATGACGTATGCGCGTGACGGAATCAGTTGATGCGGAAGTATTGGTACCCCATTGAATACAATACAAAAAAGCTCTGTTTTCATTTCAAAATTCCACAGTATTCTGGACATCTGTGTTGGTGAATCTTTTGCAATTTGTTTAATGAACAATGGAGACTGCAAAGAAGAAAGTTGTAGGTGGGATCGGTGTATTAGCTGCAGACTACAGCAACACAACCAGGAAGACAGAGATGGATAGCAGACGCGTTAGCCGCCGAACTCACCTTAACTCTCTCCGTCTCGCCGACCGCATCTGTGATCGGGTGAAGTCCTTCGTCGCTCTGTCGATCGCTGGAACGCAGGTGAGCACGGGTGTTGATGAGCAGATGAGGGCTGGCTGGCGTAGGTGGATAGCTAATTTTTTTAGCATAGCTCTGTGAGGTCCGGTTGCTAAGTTAGCTTCAATGGCGTCGTTAGCAACAGCATTGCTAACCTTCGCCAGGCTGGAAAGTATTAACCGTGTAGTTACATGTCCATGGTTTAATAGTAGGGATGTCCGATAAATGCGTTAAAATGTAATATCGGAAATTATCGGTATCGGTTTTTTTTATTATCTGTATCGTTTTTTGTTTTGTTTTTTTGTTTTTTTTTATTAAATCAACATAAAAAACACAAGATACACTTACAATTAGTGCACCAACCCAAAAAACCTCCCTCCCCCCATATCTTTCTGTTATCAATATTCTGGTTCCTACATTATATATCAATATATATCAATACAGTCTGCAAGGGATACAGTCCGTAAGCACACATGATTGTGCGTGCTGCTGCTCCACTAATAGTACTAACCTTTAACAGTTAATTTTACTCATTTTCATTAATTACTAGTTTCTATGTAACTGTTTTTATATTGTTTTACTTTCTTTTTTATTCAAGAAAATGTTTTTAATTTAGTTATCTTATTTTGTATTTTTTTTTAAAAAGTACCTTATCTTCACCATACATAGTTGTCCAAATTAGGCATAATAATGTGTTAATTCCACGACTGCATATATCGGTTGATATCGGTATCGGTTGATATCGGTATCGGTAATTAAAGAGTTGGACAATATCGGAATATCGGATATCGGCAAAAAGCCATTATCGGACATCCCTATTTAATAGTATTGTTGATCTTCTGTCTATCCTTCCAGTCAGGGATTTATTTATTTTGTTTCTATATGCAGTTAAGCACGATGCTATCACGTTAGCTCAGTAGCTAAAGTGTTTCGTCGATGTATTGTTGTGGAGATAAAAGTCACTGTGAATGTCCATTTCGCGTTCTCGACTCTCATTTTCAAGAGGATATAGTATCCGAGGTGGTTTAAAATAGAAATCCGTGATCCACAATAGAAAAAGGAGAAAATGTGGAATCCAATGAGCCAGCTTGTGCCTAAGTTACGGTCAGAGCGAAAAAAGATACGTTCTGCACTGCACTCTAGTCCTTCACTCTAACGTTCCTCATCCACGAATCTTTCATCCTCGCTCAAATTAATGGGGTAATCGTCGCTTTCTCGGTCCGAATCTCTCTCGCTGCTGGTGTAAACAATAGGAAAATATGAGCAGTCCTTCCCCCTGTGTCGTCACGCTACTTTCGGTAGGGGCAAGGCTTTTTTTTATCACATACCAAAAGTTTGAAATTTAAAACTGAACAAAGCCTTAAAGGCCTACTGAAATGATTTTTTTTTATTTAAAGGGGAATAGCAGATCCATTCTATGTGTCATACTTGATCATTTCGCGATATTGCCATATTTTTGCTGAAAGGATTTAGTAGAGAACATCGACGATAAAGTTCGCAACTTTTGCTCGCTGATAAAAAAAAGCCTTGCCTGTACCGGAAGTAGCATGACGTCACAGGAGCTAGTATTCCTCACAATTCCCCGTTGTTTACAATGGAGCGAGAGAGATTCGGACCGAGAAAGTGATGATTACCCCATTAATTTGAGCGAGGATGAAAGATTCGTAGATGAGGAACGTTACAGTGAATGACTTGAGAGGCAGCGATGGACGTATCTTTTTTCGCTCTGACCGTAACTTAGGTACAAGCTGGCTCATTGGATTCCACACTCTCCTTTTTCTATTGTAGATCACAGATTTGTATGTTAAACCACCTCGGATACTATATCGTCTTGAAAATGAGAGTCGAGAACGCGAAATGGACATTCATTGCCTTTTATCTCCACGACAATACATCGGCGAAATGCTTTAGCTACGAGCTAACGTGATAGCATCTTGCTTTAACTGCATATAGAAACAAAAAAATAAACCCCTGACTGGAAGTATAGATAGAAAATCAACAATACTATTAAACCGTGGACATGTAAATACACGGTTAATGCTTTCCAGGCTGGCGAAGGTTAACAATGCTGTGCTAACAACGCCATTGAAGCTAACTTAGTAACCGGACTGCACAGAGCTATGCTAAAAACATTAGCTCTCCACCTACGCCAGCCAGCCCTCATTTGCTCATCAACACCCGTGCTCACCTGCGTTCCAGCGATCGGCAGAAGGACGAAGGACTTCACCCGATGCGTTTGGCGGCCCGGAGACGTAGGAAGTCAAGGTGAAGTCGGCGGCTAGCGCGGCTAGCGCGGCTAGCGCGGCTAGCGCGGCTAGCGCGGCTAGCGCGGCTAGCGCTCCAACAAAGTCCTCCTGGTTGTGTTGCTGTAGTCCGCTGCTAATACACCGATCCCACCTACAACTGTCTTCTTTGCAGCC
Source organism: Entelurus aequoreus (assembly GCF_033978785.1). Classification (NCBI taxonomy): domain Eukaryota; kingdom Metazoa; phylum Chordata; class Actinopteri; order Syngnathiformes; family Syngnathidae; genus Entelurus; species Entelurus aequoreus. The sequence continues at coordinate 95,904,397 of NC_084732.1, forward strand.
TTCATTGTTCATTAAAAAAATTGCGAAAGATGTCCAGAATACTGTGGAATTATGAAATGAAAACAGAGCTTTTTGTATAGGATTCTACGGGGTACCATAACTTCCGTTACTCGGACTTCGTCACGCGCATACGTCATCATACCGCGATGTTTCAGCCGGATATTTCCCAGGAATTTTAAAATGTCACTTTATATGTTAACCCGGCCGTATTGGCATGTGTTGCAATGTTAAGATTTCATCATTGATATATAAACTATCAGACTGCGTGGTCGGTAGTAGTGGCTTTCAGTAGGCCTTTAAGACATATGCAGAAATTGTGTAGCTATGAAATACAGTGCCAGTTCTAATGATTTAATTGTAGATGTCATTCTAGATGTTATTTGATCAATATAATTTGTCGTAATGTTAACCTTCCTCTACGTTGTTTTCATCATATCACTTCATCAGCGGCATAATATTCTGTGCCACTTTAGAGTGTGATAGAATTCATAGCCGGGCTTGGAGAGGAGCGCCGGTGTTTTCAGTGCACCAAACAAGCGCGCTAACAATGAGATGAGTAGCGTGGAGCAAAACAAACATGTCGGTCTGGCGGTCTGAGTACAGCACGTCAAAAGCTCAGTGCAGCGATGAGAGATAGTAGGCCAAGCAGGGGTTACATAAACAAGCTTATTGGACAGGAAGTGCACTGGCATTACTGACGCTTAACCCAGCCCTTATTCCTTACCAGGAACCCGTGTCCGCGTCCGTGTGTGTGTGTGTGTGTGTGTGTTTTTGTTGAGGGATGTGCTGCGATTCGCCGCTTTATTCATCAGGATGTGTGACTCGTAGTGCATCACGGTGACACACAGGAAGTGATGCGCGGGCGCTAATCCCGTTACAGCATGATGTCAGCCGGGAGCAGGACAATTTTAGACAGGCCGCGCTCACACAGGAAGATAAACAATGGGGACGGATGAATATTTTCCACGTTTATCGAGCAGAAGGCAAACATTAATTTTAGAAACCACATTTTTTTGGATGATGAAAACATGCTAAAACAAACACTTCTATTTTCTCCCAGTAAAAAGAAAAACAAGCGGTACCCACACATCAATTGCTGCAGTCAGCCTTTTTAAAAATGGACTGAGGCCGCCATCAAAGGTTTGGCCAATTATTTCCATCTGAATAAATAACAAGTGCTTCTTTTTGCTTTAATTTGATGGTCTTTTTTTCATTTTCTGTGGCCACCTCCACACTAATTATGCGCTCATTCATTTGGTCTGAAGTAAAGCTTTTTTTTCACACTGCAAAAACTGAAATCTAAGTAAGATTAAATCTCAAATAAGGGTGATATTTGCTGATTTTCTGTCTGATAAGATCATTCTTCTCACTAAGCAGATTTTATGTTAGAGTGTTTTACTTGTTTTAAGTGTTTTGGTCCTAAATGATCTCAGTAAGATATTACAGCTTCTAGCTGAGATTTTATGACCTATATCAGGGGTCACCAACCTTTTTGAAACCAAAAGCTACTTCTTGGGTACTGATTAATGCGAAGGGCTACCATTTTGATACACACTTAAATAAATTGCCAGAAATAGCCAATTTGCTCAATTTACCTTTAACTCTATGTTATTATTAATAATTAATGATATTTACACTTAATTGAACAGTTTAAAAGAGGAAAAAACACGAAAAAAATGACAATTAAATTTTGAAACATAGTTTATCTTCAATTTCGAATCTTTAAAATTGTAAATTCAACCGAAAAAAAGAAGACAAAAATTTAAAAAATTTATGGAACATCATTAGTAATTTTTCCTGTTTAAGATTAATTTTAGAATTTTGATGACATGTTTTAAATAGGTTAAAATCCAATCTACACTTTGTTAGAATACATAACAAATTGGACCAAGCTATATTTCTAACAAAGACAAATCATTATTTCTTCTAGATTTTCCAGAACAAAAATTTTAAAATAAATTCAAAAGACTTTGAAATAAGATTTAAATTTGATTCTACAGATTTTCTAGATTTGCCAGAATAATTTTTTTGAATTTTAATCATAATAAGTTTGAAGAAATATTTCACAAATATTCTTAGTCGAAAAAACAGAAGCTAAAATGAAGAATTAAATTACAATTTATTTATTATTCTTTACAATAAAAAAAATACATTTACTTGAACATTGATTTAAATTGTCAGGAAAGAAGAGGAAGGAATTTAAAAGGTAAAAAGGTATATGTGTTTAAAAATCCTAAAATCATTTTTAAGGTTGTATTTATTCTCTAAATTTGTCTTTCTGAAAGTTATAAGAAGCAAAGTAAAAAAAAAAAAAGAATTTATTTAAACAAGTTAAGACTAAGTCTTTAAAATATTTTCTTGGATTTTCAAATTCTATTTGAGTTTTGTCTCTCTTAGAATTAAAAATGTCGGGCAAAGCGAGACCAGCTTGCTAGTAAATAAATACAATTTAAAAAATAGAGGCAGCTCACTGGTAAGTGCTGCTATTAGAGCTATTTTTAGAACAGGCCGGCGGGCTACTCATCTGGTCCTTACGGGCTACCTGGTGCCCGCGGGCACCGCGTTGGTGACCCCTGACCTATATTGAGTAGGGATGTCCGATAATGGCTTTTTGCCGATATCCGATATTCCGATATTGTCCAACTCTTTAATTACCGATACCGATATCAACCGATACCGATATATACAGTCGTGGAATTAACACATTATTATGCCTAATTTGGACAACCAGGTATGGTGAAGATAAGGTCCTTTTTTTTTTAATTTATAAAATAAAATAAGATAAATAAATTAAAAACATTTTCTTGAATAAAAAAAAAAAGTAAAACAATATAAAAACAGTTACATAGAAACTAGTAATGAATAAAAATGACTAAAATTAACTGTTAAAGGTTAGTACTATTAGTGGACCAGCAGCACGCACAATCATGTGTGCTTACGGACTGTATCCCTTGCAGACTGTATTGATATATATTGATATATAATGTAGGAACCAGAATATTAATAACAGAAAGAAACAACCCTTTTGTGTGAATGAGTGTGAATGGGGGAGGGAAGTTTTTTGGGTTGGTGCACTAATTGTAAGTGTATCTTGTGTTTTTTATGTTGATTTAATAAAATAAAATCTAATTTAAAAAAACTATACCGATAAAAAAAAAAAACGATACTGATAATTTCCGATATTACATTTTAAAGCATTTATCGGCCGATAATATCGTCAGGCCGATATTATCGGACATCTCTAATATTGAGTAAAACATGCTTGAAACTAGAATATCAACTGTTGCAAAGCTGTGTCATTAACACTCACAAGTATAAAACTACTTTTTCAAAGTAATAATTTCTTATTTCAAGCATGAAAACAAAAATCATGACTTTGACACAATTGTGTCTCATAATTAAAACAGATGACAGCCAAATGGACTTTGCTGTTTTATTTTCAATGAAACAATAGGAAATACATACCCATAAAGTAGTACAGTTGGCACAGTACAGTAAACTGACAGTTAATATTTAAACATTTAACATGTGACATTTCAAACAATTTTGAACAGAAATAGTTCATGCACATTCAGATAAATTCTTCAAAATTACAATAAAAAAAAAACTTGGCCGGGGGCCGGGCTGTATATATGCGCATTAATTGACTGAAAGTGCACGCACTTGGCGCGATGATGTCATGTTATCAATGGAAAAATGCGTTTTTAGACCATAGGAGACCCCGAGAGTAACAAGCGGTTGCCTTGTTGCCTTTCCATTAAGAACAATAAATTAGTTTTTAGTATAAGTTTGCTGGTTTCAAGAAATGTAATGTCGAGCGCATATCATTATGTCAAGAAAATGGCACTAGTGTTTACTTCATTTAAGAATATTTTTCAACATATTGAGCAAAAAGGTCTTTTTTTTCTACCAAGAAAAGTGCACTTGTTATTAGTGAGAATATACTTTCTTAAGGTATTTTTGGGTTTATTGAGGTTAGTTAATTATGCTTGTTTTGAAAAGTCTTGAAAAGCCGAATTTTCTTGTTCTATTGGCAGATAATTTTGCTTAATTCAAATAGAATACCCCTAATTTTATTTTATTTTTTTCTAGTTTTTGAACACTGACTTTTTGCAGTGCACATTTGGTTTTGCATCATTATCCCTAAAGTCTTATTTTACACTATTGAAAATTTTGTTGCATGTGCTTGTGTGCACACAGGATGACTGTAATAGATTTTTTTTAAACTTCTTTGTAAACAAAGTGCAAAAAATGAGGGCCAGTATCAGACCCACTTGGGTAGCGTGTGCACTACATCAGCCCCTGTGTGCTCAAGGTCTTCCTACAGCAGACCTGGGCGTTTATTTTGCCACGTTGGTCTGTAAAAATGTGTCCTAAAAATCAGAAATAAAAGAATTACACCCGTGAATATTGTCACACAATCATCAGTCAATCACTGTGTAACACAGGAGTGATGATTGTATTACAAAATGTACGTGTCTTATTCTTTTAATTCCGATTTTCAACATGACTGTATGTTTTTGACACAATATTTTATTTGTAAAAAAGTGTCACGCATTCTGCTGTTTGTGTGCTTGGTTCACTTTTTTAATGACCACTTTAAACATGTGTAGGTTGTTCAGTATTAGTGAAAGAAATTCCGAAAGTGCCGGAGAAAAGGTTAAAAGCTGAACACGATAGAAAAACTCACAATATGACCGATAGAATGCTGAAATTGTATGACAGACCACTTTGAAAACTGAATGGAATTTTACAGCCTGTTCGCTGAATAAAAGAATGTACATAAAAATAAATATGAACGATAAAACACTGAATATTAAGAACATATGCACGTCTCTCCGGCTCCAGTTTCAATGGTTACGTTTAAAAAATATATACACTACCGTTCAAAAGTTTGGGGTCACCCAAACAATTTTGTGGAATAGCCTTCATTTCTAAGAACAAGAATAGACTGTCGAGTTTCAGATGAAAGTTCTCTTTTTCTGGCCATTTTGAGCGTTTAATTGACCCCACAAATGTGATGCTCCAGAAACTCAATCTGCTCAAAGGAAGGTCAGTTTTGTAGCTTCTGTAACGAGCTAAACTGTTTTCAGATGTGTGAACATGATTGCACAAGGTTCTTCTAATCATCAATTAGCCTTCTGAGCCAATGAGCAAACACATTGTACCATTAGAACACTGGAGTGATAGTTGCTGGAAATGGGCCTCTATACATCTATGTAGATATTCCACCAAAAACCAGACATTTGCAGCTAGAATAGTCATTTACCACATTAGCAATGTATAGAGTGTATTTCTTTAAAGTTAAGACTAGTTTAAAGTTATCTTCATTGAAAATAAGGGAATTTCAATGTGACCCCAAACTTTTGAACGGTAGTGTATATATTTGGAGTAGGGCTGCAACTAACGATTAATTTGATCATCGATTAATCTGTCGATTATTACTTCGATTAATCGATTAATAATCGGATAAAGGAGACAAACTACATTTCTATCCTTTCCAGTATTTTATTGAAAAAAAAACAGCATACTGGCACCATACTTATTTTGATTATTGTTTCTCAGCTGTTTGTACATGTTGCAGTTTATAAATAAAGGTTTATTTTTAAAAAAAAGAACTTTTTTTAAATTTTTATTTTATTTTTTAAAAGCATAGATCCAACGAATCGATGACTAAATTAATCGGCAACTATTTTTATAATCGATTTTAATCGATTTAATCGATTAGTTGTTGCAGCCCTAATTTGGAGACGTCCGGCAGGATGGGTTGAAAAGCGTAACGGGCCGTAATTTTCCCAGGTCTGGCTTACAGGATGTTCAGGTTTTAGTGGGCAAGATGAAACCCACATCCATTGTTCTTACCCCATTGCTCTTAAATGTTTTTGGCGTTTTTCGGTCCTTGGGTGGTAAAATTGGATAAAACCTTTCACTTTAGTCTGGCTCGACCCCCAGCTTTTTTAAACATGCTGTATTGAATCCCATTCTTGAAAAGCCTATTCTTGATCCGGTGGAGCCTATAAATTACTGACCCATATCAAAACTTTTCATCATGTCAAAAGTGAGAGCTTAGCAGCTAACCTCAATGTTGGAACACCATCATTTTTATGATAAACATCAATCTGGCTTTAAGTCAGTCCTTCTCAAATAGTTGGACGGGCCCCTCTGGGGGGGTGGGGGGGCGGTGCGATTCCATGGGAACATGCTTTTTTTCCGTACTAAAATAAACCTTAACCTAGCTTCACTGTAACCACGGGGGGAGACGAGGAAAGACCAGTGTGCTGTTTCCTTTAATGTCAATAAACTCACAATGTTATGCAGAGGTATAGTTCTAACAATTTGGTTGACAAATTATACTATTCATAGTCACGGTGGAGAGTGGGTGGGGGCGCAAAATATTTTCTTTGTAACAGAAAAGAATCGAGGTCAATCCACTCCACAGAAACTGCTCCTTTGAAAGATTCCAGTGACGTGGTGATGGTCGCTACACAGTTTTGGTTTTACTCGATTTGACATCTGCCTTTGATACGGTGGACCACAGTACACTGATTAATCGACTCTGATGAGGGTTTCTGGTGCTGTTCGCCAGTGGTTTACTTTTTATATATTTTTTACTTTTAAATGAATGTGTCGAACCTGTCATGTGGAATTGTCCCGGGCTCTGTTCTGGGGCCTGTTTTATTTTTGTTGTACCTGATGGTCGGTTGATCTGTAGTTTTAAATGTTTTTCTTATCATTTCTATGCAGATAATATTCAACTGTATTGCTTCTTCAATGATTCAAAGTTTCACTTTTTGTCTGAGTTCCTGGAATGTGTATCCTCTAACTGGTTTTCTTGGAATATCCTTCAGATAAACTCTTAACTAAACAGAAAGTCTGATCATTGCTCCAGATAAAAAGATCGCCCTGATCAAGAACTTCCTTGGTGCTCTGGGTGCATCTGTTAAAAGTAGCCTCAGAAACCATGAACTTGTGTTTGATCAATCAATGTCTTTGGAGGGTCACTGTCGTCAACTGACCCAAAACTGTTTTTATCACCTGAGAAATATCTCCGAAGTGAGAAATTAGTTGTCAAAATCGGATCTCGAAATGATCATTCTCGCGCTGAACTCATCTCACATTGACTATTGTAATTCTGTTTTCGCTTGTTTGAACACGTCAACTCTAAAGAGACTTCAAACTGTTCGGAATGCGGCTGCCAGACTTTATACCGGTGCGACCCAGAACTGCCCACATTACCCCCATTCTATCCAGTCTTCATTGGCTTCCAGTCAAATTTCGCATAGATTTTAAGATTTTAGTCCCGACTTTCCGTACGATACATGCTGGGGCCCCTCAGCATATTCAATGATTTTCAAGGCGCAGCCTTCGGTCTTCAGGCCAGGGTCTCCTAAAGATCCCAAAAACTCATTACGGAGGTACTTAGAGAGCCCTGTGTTTTCTAAAGTGGTACTTGGTGAAAACATTTTGAGAACCGCGGGACTGGACAGTTTGAGTGCCGCTCTGAAACAAATTAGTTTGGCAAAAAATGCGAGGAAGTGGACAAACTTCGTAATTCACTGGGATTGGTTTAATTTGCGTGAATTGGTGCAATTTTGATATCGCTAACTCCTTGGGGGCTGGTTATTATGTGACAGGAGGGTGGGTGTGTGGCTAGCCGTATGTACTAAATGTTGTTGGTTTTTTTAAACGCTGATGTGTTTGTGTCTCTGCAGAGTGCTGGAGTGCCAAGGTCTTCCAATTGTCAATGGCCAATGTGATCCCTACGCTGCTGTCTCACTACTCGGTCCTTCCAGGTTAGAACATGCACACACACACAGGTGGCTCTGGTATGAATCACAAACATATGCGTGTACAGCAGGGGTCACCAACCTTTTTGAAACCAAGAGCTACTTCTTGGGTACTGATTAATGCGAAGGGCTACCATTTTGATACACACTTAAATAAATTGCCAGAAATAGCCAATTTGCTCAATTTACCTTTAACTCTATGTTATTATTAATAATTAATGATATTTACACTTAATTGAACAGTTTAAAAGAGGAGAAAACACGAAAAAAATGACAATTAAATTTTGAAACATAGTTTATCTTCAAATTCGAATCTTTAAAATTCTAAATTCAACCGAAAAAAAGAAGACAAAAACTTAAAAAAATAATTTATGGAACATCATTAGTAATTTTTCCTGTTCAAGATTAATTTTAGAATTTTGATGACATGTTTTAAATAGGTTAAAATCCAATCTACACTTTCTTAGAATATATAACAAATTGGACCAAGCTATATTTCTAACAAAGACAAATCATTATTTCTTCTAGATTTTCCCGAACAAAAATTTTAAAATAAATTCAAAATACTTTGAAATAAGATTTAAATTTGATTCTACAGATTTTCTAGATTTGCCAGAATAATTTTTTTGAATTTTAATCATAATAAGTTTGAAGAAATATTTCACAAATATTCTTCGTCGAAAAAACAGAAGCTAAAATGAAGAATTAAATTACAATTTATTTATTATTCTTTACAATAAAAAAAAATACATTTACTTGAACATTGATTTAAATTGTCAGGAAAGAAGAGGAAGGAATTTAAAAGGTAAAAAGGTATATGTGTTTAAAAATCCTAAAATCATTTCTAAGGTTGTATTTTTTTCTCTAAATTTGTCTTTCTGATAGTTATAAGAAGCAAAGTAAAAAAATTAATGAATTAATTTAAACAAGTTAAGACCAAGTCTTTAAAATATTTTCTTGGATTTTCAAATTCTATTTGAGTTTTGTCTCTCTTAGAATTAAAAATGTCGGGCAAAGCGAGACCAGCTTGCTAGTAAATAAATAAAATTTAAAAAATAGAGGCAGCTCACTGGTAAGTGCTGCTATTTGAGCTATTTTTAGAACAGGCCGGCGGGCTACTCATCTGGTCCTTACGGGCTACCTGGTGCCCGCGGGCACCGCGTTGGTGACCCCTGGTGTACAGTATATGACCATTTCGGTCCATCGCAGTGGATGGTGTAGTTTATCGTAAGGACTAAAACGCAACTGAATGAAGGTAGAAAAACTAACTTGGTTTCTGTTACAATTATATTGTTGGGTTGCAAGTCACCTCCTTGTAAAAAGTTATTACAGAGTTCCAAAGATAGTCCACCATGAAGGGAAAAAAGTTGATGAAACGGAGCAGAGAAACGTGTAATTTCCCATTGTGGGATTAATAAAAGTCTTTTTTTATTGCTTTTGGTTGTGTTTTTTTTTCAAGTGCAAAATTTGGCTTACAGAGTATATTTTATTTTTATTATTTGTTTGTTTTATTTAACTTTGTATTTAAAAGTTGACATTTCAATTACAATGTTAAAATATAAGACAAATACATGTTTATTGCATTTTAAAGGGTATACTTGCGTCATTATTTTGTATTATCAGTAGTTAATTTGTTTAAAAAAAAATGATGGCAACAATAACGTTTATCAACAATAATTTGGAGGTCAATATATCATCGAGCAAAATTTTATTATCGGAAATATCTGCTGACGTCACAAAACTTCACAAGTTGGGGAACATCTCAAAAGGCTTGTTTGGAACAAGGATAATTGTTTTAAAAATATGTCTTGTTTCAATTCACAATTTCGGCACTTATGGGGATGACAAATACACAAAAACAGATAACAACTGACGAGAAAAGGGGGTTTCGCATAATATGACCCCTTTAAAGGCTTACTGAAATGAATTTTTTTTATTTAAACGGCGATAGCAGATCCATTCTATGTGTCATACTTGATCATTTCGCGATATTGCCATATTTTTGCTGAAAGGATTTAGTAGAGAACATCGACGATAAAGTTCGCAACTTTTGGTCGCTGATAAAAAAAGCCTTGCCTGTACCAGAAGTAGCGTGACGTCACAGGTTGAAAGGCTCCTCACATTTCCCCATTGTTTACACCAGCAGCGAGAGCGATTTGGACCGAGAAAGCGACGATTACCCCATTAATTTGAGCAAGGATGAAAGATTTGTGGATGAGGAACGTGAGAGTGAAGGACTAGAGTGCAGTGCAGGACGTATCTTTTTTCGCTCTGACCGTAACTTAGGTAAAAGGGCTCATTGGATTCCACACTTTCTCCTTTTTCTATTGTGGATCACGGATTTGTATTTTAAACCACCTCGGATACTATATCCTCTTGAAAATGAGAGTCAAGAACGCGAAATGGACATTCACAGTGACTTTTATCTCCACGACAATACATCGGTGAAGCACTTTAGCTACGGAGCTAACGTGATAGCATCGTGCTTAAATGCAGATAGAAACAAAAGAAATAAGCCCCTGACTGGAAGGATAGACAGAAGATCAACAATACTACTATCAGGAGACACCGAACCAAACACTGGACCTGTAACTACACGGTTAATGCTGTGCCGCCTGTCGAAGCCTAGCAATGCTGTTGCTAACGACGCCATTGAAGCTAACTTAGCTACGGGACCTCGTCAGAGCTATGATAAAAACATTAGCGCTCCACCTACGCCAGCCCTCATCTGCTCATCAACACCCGTGCTCACCTGCGTTCCAGTGATCGACGGCGCGACGAAGGACTTCACCCGATCATCGATGCGGTCGGCGGCTAGCGTCGGATAGCGCGTCTGCTGTCCAACTCAAAGTCCTCCTGGTTGTGTTGCTGCAGCCAGCTGCTAATACACCGATCCCACCTACAGCTTTCTTCTTTGCAGTCTCCTTTGTTCATTAAACAAATTGCAAAAGATTCACCAACACACATGTCCAGAATATTGTGGAATTTTGCGATGAAAACAAAGCAGTTTGTATTGGATACAATGGTGTCCGAATACTTCCGTTTCAACCATTGACGTCACGCGCATACGTCATCATACATAGACATTTTCAACCGGAAGTTTAACGGGATATTTAAAATTGCACTTTATATGTTAACCCGGCCGTATTGGCATGTGTTGCAATGTTAAGATTTCATCATTGATATATAAACTATCAGACTGCGTGGTCGCTAGTAGTGGCTTTCAGTAGGCCTTTAAATCTTGTAAAAAGTCTTTATTCTTAAGAGTGTGTGGATGCACTCCACCACATTATTTTTAGATCAGTGCGAAATGAACGGTAGCCATATTGAATGTAAGTGTAAACAGTGTCACGTGTTTGCAACCCAGCAATTCTCCAACTACTAAGGTTTCCTGGTTATGTAAATCTAAAAAAAGAATTTCCGGCATAGAATAACATGCAAGACAGTAACGTAAATGTAAACTTGCAAACAACAGTGCAGTGAAGTTAACATTGGTTGGTTGTCTATTTCTTTTGTTTTCAGGTCAGAAGCAAAGAAGACCAAAGTGAAGAGGAAAACCAACAATCCGCAGTTCGACGAGATTTTTTATTTTGAGGTAAAATTGTCCACCTTGTCAATGCTAGTACGTCTCAAGTCTGGAAAACTTGTGAACTGTTGGCTTTTATGCTAAGAAAGCAATGTCTCTTTTTTTTTGGTTGATTGTAGATACTGATCCAAAAAGTTTTTCCAGGGCCGATACTGATTATTAGTCGACAAAGAGGTCGATAACCGATATTCATATGGAGTAAAAGTGATTTAAACATGGATAGTTTACGTCAGTAAACAACTGGACAAGTCTGTATTTTTTAGGAAACATCAGACCAGTGATGCGACGGCAATGTTGTGGTTAATTTAGCGGCTAACTACATCAGGTAAATTCACAAACCCCTTTATTACGTGTGTCTAAGAGGAGCATCAACATTTGCATATCAAAAAATAGAAAATATCCTGGGAAAATTGGCCAAAATATGGCATTTCTATACTTCGCAATAACTCACCATCTACTAAATTTTATAACAGTTTATGGATTTGGTAAGGTTTCCTCGTGAGGATATATATATATATATATATATATATATATATATATATATATATATATATATATATATATATATATATATATATATATATATATATATATACATATACATACAATTTATAATTATTATATTATCTAGTCGATACAGTGATTAGATCGATATTTTTTATCATCACAAAACCAGCATGTCATTTAAAGTAGTCCACCACTTATATATTAAAATGCCCCCCCACGTCATTTTACGTGGTCCGGCACGTTTTTTATTTAGCCAGCCACCTTATTTTAAAGTGGCCTGCCATATTATTTTAAGGTGACCCACCATGTCAATTTTTGTGGTCCGCCAAATCCTTTTATTGTGGCCTGCCACATCATTTTAATGTGGACCAGCATGTCATTTTATGTGGTCCGCCACATCATTTATGTGGCCAGCCAGCCACATCTTTTTAAAGTGGCCCGTCCCATATTTGTGTAACAAGGCTATTAAATGTTTATGTTTATGTATATTCTCTATTCGAAAAGGCTGGTATACATATATATATATATATATATATATATATATATATATATATATATATATATATATATATATTTCAGGGGTCACCAACGCGGTGCCCGCAGGCACCAGGTAGCCCGTAAGGACCAGATGAGTAGCCCGCCGGCCTGTTCTAAAAATAGCTCAAATAGTAGCACTTACCAGTGAGCTGCCTCTATTTTTTAAATTGTATTTATTTACTAGCAAGCTGGTCTCGCTTTGCCCGACATTTTTAATTCTAAGAGAGACAAAACTCAAATAGAATTTGAAAATCCAAGAAAATATTTTAAAGACTTGGTCTTAACTTGTTTAAATAAATTCATTAATTTTTTTACTTTGCTTCTTATAACTTTCAGAAAGACAAATTTAGAGAAAAAATACAACCTTAAAAATAATTTTTGGATTTTTAAACACATATACCTTTTTACCTTTTAAATTCCTTCCTCTTCTTTCCTGACAATTTAAATCAATGTTCAAGTAAATGTATTTTTTTTAATTGTAAAGAATAATAAATAAATTGTAATTTAATTCTTCATTTTAGCTTCTGTTTTTTCGACGAAGAATATTTGTGAAATATTTCTTCACACTTATTATGATTAAAATTCAAAAAAATTATTCTGGCAAATCTAGAAAATCTGTAGAATCAAATTGAAATCTTATTTCAAAGTCTTTTGAATTTATTTTAAAAAATTTGTTCTGGAAAATCTAGAAGAAATAATGATTTGTCTTTGTTAGAAATATAGCTTGGTCCAATTTGTTATATATTCTAACAAAGTGTAGATTGGATTTTAACCTATTTAAAACATGTCATCAAAATTCTAAAATTAATCTTAAACAGGAAAAATTACTAATGATGTTCCATAAATTTTTTAAATTTTTGTCTTCTTTTTTTCGGTTGAATTTAGAATTTTAAAGATTCGAAATTGAAGATAAACTATGTTTCAAAATTTAATTGTCATTTTTTTCGTGTTTTTTCCTCTTTTAAACTGTTCAATTAAGTGTAAATATCATTAATTATTAATAATAACATAGAGTTAAAGGTAAATTGAGCAAATTGGCTATTTCTGGCAATTTATTTAAGTGTGTATCAAAATGGTAGCCCTTTGCATTAATCAGTACCCAAGAAGTAGCTCTTGGTTTCAAAAAGGTTGGTGACCCCTGATATATATATATACACTACCGTTCAAAAGTTTGGGGTCACATTAAAATGTCCTTATTTTTGAAGGAAAAGCACTGTACTTTTCAATGAAGATAACTTTAAACTAGTCTTAACTTTAAAGAAATACACTCTATACATTGCTAATGTGGTAAATGACTATTCTAGCTGCAAATGTCTGTTTTTTTGTGCAATATCTACGTAGGTGTATAGAGGCCCATTTCCAGCAACTATCACTCCAGTGTTCTAATGGTACAATGTGTTTGCTCATTGGCTCAGAAGGCTAATTGATGATTAGAAAACCCTTGTGCAATCATGTTCACACATCTGAAAACAGTTTAGCTCGTTACAGAAGCTACAAAACTGACCTTCCTTTGAGCAGATTGAGTTTCTGGAGCATCACATTTGTGGGGTCAATTAAACGCTCAAAATGGCCAGAAAAAGAGAATTTCATCTGAAACTCGACAGTCATTCTTGTTCTTAGAAATGAAGGCTATTCCACAAAATTGTTTGGGTGACCCCAAACTTTTGAACGGTAGTATATATATATATATATATATATATATATATATATATATATATATATATATATATGTGTGTGTGTGTGTGTGTGTGTGTGTATATACTGTTTATGTATGTATATATTATATACGTATGTACACACACACACACACACATATATATATATATATATATATATATATATATATATATATATATATATATATATATATATATATATATATATATATATATATATATATATATATACATATATTTATATATATTTATATATATATATATATACACACAGGTATATATATTTATATATATATATATATTTTTTTTTATTTTTTTTTATTTTTTATAGGGCATATCTTTATTTAAAAAGTGCTGATATTTAATGCTGGGTTTTGAATTATCGCCATCATGAACCAATGCAGAGTAAATGCTTTATCTCCATCTAGGTGACGCGGCCATTAAGCTACACAAAGCGGCAGTTTGACGTGGAAGAGGAAGACGTGGACAAACTGGCACTGAGGTAAGCGGGGAGGAAAAAAACGCTGCCTTGCGTGACGGCACTACAATCAGAGGTAATTTTGTCCCTCAATCGTGGCCTGTGGTTTGTTTGCAGGGTGGACCTGTGGAACGCTAGCAACCTGAAGTTTGGTGATGAGTTCCTGGGAGGAGTGAGGGTTCCCCTCAGAGTCCTGGGTCAGGTCGGAGTCCACGACGCATGGTAGGTATGACACGGTCGAGTAAGGTTCTACAATAGGAGTGCGGCCCTGGTGCCATTTTTAGCCTTCAGCGTATTATTTAAAATCAAATTCATTATTAGACAGATTTCCAAATAATCGCGATTCTTATTTGTAACAATTTGGAACAAAATGTAAATTTTATTTGATTTTTTATTGCCTTATTTTGTATTTGACTTTATTAAATGTTTGTGTAGAATTCTACTTCCTGTTTGTTTATTAATCAGACAGTATGTTTGTTGCTGTGGTCGTAGTCGATATATGCAATCAATCATCTTGGTGTTTGCCAGTCACTGACGTAAGATGCCGCCCCCCCCCCCCCCCCCCCCCAGGTACTATCTCCAGCCCAGGGAGAATGGAGGCAAGTCCGTCAAGGTGGAAGAGCTGGGGTCTTTGCGTCTCAACATCGTTTACACAGAAGACCACGTCTTCCCGTCCGAGCACTACACCCCGCTCAGAGATTTGCTGCTGCACTCTGCCAACGCACAGGTGTGTGAAAGTATCTTTTAGGGCCGGCCCCGTGCTACTTTTATACTTCTGGTACCGAAATTGGAGCCTTGACTACTGGCTGATACCGATCAGCACATTTTATGTACACTGGAAAGTTAGAAAAGGTTTGGTCAAAACTCAGAGAACAATGGCAGGTATGAAAACATTAACCTATGTATTATTAACTAATCTACTTTTGTGGAATTTGGAGCCAAGCTATGCCGACATAAATGGAGTGATTACCCAAAATAAACCGGAAAAAAACTTCCGAGGCCTGCTGGACCAAACGCACAACTGTCCACGGAGTGAGTCGCTATAATATTGATCATGATACACACAGCACACAGTGCTACATACACTGTCGAGCTAGCTGTGTACAAACAAAACATGAAATGTGGGCTAATACTTTACAGATACTGTAATATGATTGTTCCTGTTTTTTCACTCAGTATAGACTGGTGTCGTATCACATTGTGTTGTGCGTTACCAACTCAAAAGCCATTCAGCTGCTGACGCAAATGCTAGCTTATCTCTTGCCCCGGCTAGCTTACGGCTAATGCCGTACTGTAGCATGCTGTCGCAAGACGATGTGTTAGAAAAAAAAGGTTCCTCTGTGTTCACAATAACAATGTTGCTACAGCGTAATTATTATGCGGGTTACGGAACGTAAATGAAGTATCGTGGATGCATTTTTGAAGTGATTTAGTGGCGGAATCCATTGCTCCCGTTAGCTGCATTGCTAGCCACCAAGAACAAGACGTTTTTTTTACATGTTAGAATGCAAAATAAAATAAAAAAATGTATTATCGTCTCTCGTAATGATTGTGAATGATAGGCAAAATTCCCCCAAAAAAGTGCAGTTCCCCTTTAAGTCGCCAGAACAATATTATGATATAAAATTGTGTTGCTATTTATTTACTGTATTTTATTTATTTTTTTTTAAATAAAACTTGGTTATAAGTGTGTATGAGCACTTTTTGAGCACATTCAACAATACCGTAATAATAATGATAACCGTGCTAATTTTGGTGAGACTAACCGTGAAATTAAATGTTCATATCGTTACATCCCTAGATCCGCGTTTGTAGCCGTACTCAAAAAAGCGATTCAGAATTTTCCCAAAAACTTTCTTTTTTAACCTCTTAAGGCCCAAGCTGTTTGTTTACATGCTTTTTTTTCATTTCTCTTTGCTATTTGGGCTTATTGGACCCTAATTAGAATAAAAACTAAGCATCACCTTTTGATATGATGTACTTAAGTCCATAAGTACACAAACGTGTACTTCATGTTTAGTGACATGCTAATTCTTATTTTTACACCTTTTTTTTTTCCAAATTCCATTTTATGTTATACTCTTCTGACACCACCAGATGGCAGTTTAAGTGTCCACATAAGTGGCCAAAAGACCCCAATTCAGTAGTGTACACAGTTTTGGAAATAAGAGCTAAAAGGTGCTGTCCACACATCTGGCCACTAAGCCTTTAGAGCAGTGGTTCTTAACCTGGGTTCGATCGAACCCTAGGGGTTCGGTGAGTCGGGCTCAGGGGTTCGGCGGAGGTCAAGACACACCCGACTCATCGTGTAAATAAAAACTTCTCCCTATCGGCGTATTACGGATACGGCAACAGCAGAAGTCACACTGATTTGCAGGTATGTAATTTGTTGTGAGTTTATGCACTGTGTTGGTTTTGTTGTTTGAACAAGGTGATGTTCATGCACGCTTCATTTTGTGCACCAGTAAAAAAACATGGTAACACTTTAGTATGGGGAACATATTCACCATTAATTAGTTGCTTATTAACATGCAAATTAGTAACATATTGGCTCTTAACTAGTCATTATTAAGTACTTATTAATGCCTTATTTGGCATAGCCTTATTATAACACTGGCCCTAACCCTAACCAAATAACTAAAGTAAGTCTTTGTTACTTAGAATATGTTCCCCTAGTGTACAAAAAACTCTAAATTAAGTCTTTGTTACTTAGAATAAGTTCCCCATACTAAAGTGTTACCAAAAACATATAACTTTTTCTTGAATTTGGGAAAAAAAATGTTTTTTTTTTTCACCAAAGAAGGGTTGGGTGAATGCGCATATGAAACTGGTGGGGTTCGGAACCTCCAACAAGGTTAAGAACCACTGCTTTAGAGGTTGAATCAATTTTTAAAAAGACAGTTTTTTTTTCATCGCCACGCTTACTTACTGTATAAGTAGCTTTTGTAACCTGTTTTGACAAGGTTTTATTACTATTTCTATACCAAATATTATTTGGCCAAAATCGGTTTGAATCGGGAATCGATTCCCAGTCGAATTGTTACTTGAAGAATCGGAATTGAAATGAATCATGACTTGCTGTAAAATTCACATCCCTACTTGTTTATACTAAAAGATGTTTTTGGTCAATTAAGAAGACTTTATTTCGTACGGCTAGCTTGTGTGCTATTGTATGCTTAGCTGTTGTGTAGCTGCAAGCTCCTAGTAGCCTATCGCCTGCCATGTTTGCCTTTTGTAAATGACTTGACTGAAATACAAGAACTACCTTGTTAGATGCAAGCCGATATATCATTTTTTTTAAAGCAGATATCAGTATTAGATGGAGACACCTGTAGCATCTTTTCATGCCTTTTCTCTTCCGTCTCCGTGCAGCCGGTGTCGGCGTCCACGGCTAACATCCTGGGGGAGGTGTGTCGAGAGAAGCAAGAAGCCGCCATTCCGCTTGTACGACTCTTCCTGCACTACGGCAAGATCGTGCCTTTCATCAGTGCCATTGCTCAGTCTGAGGTCAACCGCACGCAGTGAGTGTTATTATTATATATTAGCGACATTTCTTTATCGGCGTATGCGAGTCGAGCGTGGTGAAGTGGAGAGTCGCTTTAAATCACGTGCGACTGTTGCCGAATCTTGTGCTCCGCCAGGCATGAATAATTAGCTCAAAGAAATGAGGTCATCAGGATGTATGTGTGAATGGTAGCGTGGCCACTGTGGAGAGACATTTGTGTCTTTTTATGCAGCCAAACAAAATGGATTTGAAACCAAACAAATTGATTTGCAATCAAAAATTATGGATTTGAATTTTTTTTTTAATAAATAAAATAATATATATATGTATATATACACACACAGTACAGGCCAAAAGTTTAGTCACGCCTTCTCATTCAATGTGTTTTCTTTATTTTCATGACTACCGTATTTCCTTGAATTGGCGCCGGGAATATAGTATTCGCCCGCCTAGAATTACAGCCGGGTCAAACTCGTTTCGCAAAATAATTAGCGCATGCTTGGCACTTCCGCCGGGTCAAATATGAGTCATTAAATGACTCCCGCCTCCTGGTGGTAGAGGGCGCTAGTGATCCTTCTTGCGACTACTGGTACTGCAGAAGACCGGTGCTGCAGAAGAAGACAACAAGCAGCAAGCATGAGCAGCGATCGTTTGCTTGCACTTTTAACATGGAGGATTACATATCTAAAATAAAACCGTTTTCTAAACTGGACTTTCAATCGAAGCAGGAGGTAATAATTAAAGGAATATCTCCATCGAGACAGGGAGACTTTTAAAACTGAAGAAAGATAAGGAAGACTGCTTTTGATCAGAAGCAGCTGCACATGGACTCATTTATAGGTAAAGGTAAGACCATAATAACGTTTTTTTTTATTAAATGTGCTTTTCATGATAAGGTAAGCGCCGGAGTGAGAAGAGGTTTTAAAATAATTAGCGCATGCTTGCCCATTCCGCATGCTTTTGGTAAGCGCCGGAGTGAGAAGAGGTTTTAAATTAATTAGCGGCCCGGCGACTATTCAAGGAAATACGGTATTTACATTGTAGATTGTCACTGAAGGCATCGAAACTATGAATGAACACATGTGGAGTTATGTACTTAACAAAAAAAGGTGAAATACCTGAAAACATGTTTTATATTGTAGCTCTTCAAAAAATAATAATAATAATAATAACTGGGATTTATATAGCGCTTTTCTAAGTACCCAAAGTTGCTTTACACGTTAAAAACCCATCATTCATTCACACCTGTGGCTACTTTCGTAGCCACAGCTGCCCTGGGGTAGACTGACGGAAGCGTGGCATAGTCCCGCCTTTGCTCTGATTACTGTTTTGCACACTCTTGGCATTCTCTCGATGAGCTTCAAGAGGTATTCATCTGAAAGGGTTTTCACTTCACAGGTGTCATAGTTTTGATGCCTTCAGTGACAATCTACAATGTAAATAGTCATGAAAATAAAGAAAATGCATTGAAATGAGAAGGTGTGTCCAAACTTTTGACCTGTACTGTATATATACATATATATATAATTTTATTACATTTTTTTAAAATTGTTTTTAAGTTGCAAATCCATTATTTTTCTTTGCCAATTGTTTTTTGTTTGCAATTTTTTTTTGTGACAAAAATTTTCGAGGTTTATGAATAATTTTTTGGTTGCAAATCTTTTTTTTATTTGCAAATTAATTTTTTGTTTACAAAAATGTGTATGGGTTTCAAATCCATTATTTTATTTAGAAAATCTTTTTGGAGTTGCAAATCCTTTTTATTTATTTTTTTCAAATCCATTTTTTGGTTCCAAAAAATATTTTGGGTTTCAAATCCAATATGTTTGTGAGCAAATATTATTTATGTTTGCAAATCTTTTGTTGTCTGCAAAAAATTTTTATATTTAAAAAATCCCTGTTTTTGTCACAAAAAATAATTAGTGTTTGGGTTTCAAAGCCATTATTTTTGTTTGCAACTTTATTTGCGTTGCAATTTTTTTTCAGCTTGCAAATATAATTTTTTTTACAATTGTGAATTTTTGGGCATTTAATCTGATTCCTGTGTTGACGTTGCGATTCAGAATCGATACTCAATCCAACACGATTTTCGCAATGTATTGTAATGTATGTGAACATTTTTCAAAACAAGTTAATAATAAATTGATTTGCAATTTATGAGTTGCAAATCAATTATTTTTTGTTTGCAAATCTTTTTATGTATTTTTTTGGTCGCAAACATATTTTTTGTTGGAACATTTTGGTTACTGCTCGAAATTAGGTTTGTGGGCGGAGCCTCCTTAGAACAACATGTTAGAAGCCTTTTTATTGGTCAATAATATTTGCTGTTTTCTCTCCAAATGTGGAGAGAGCAGAAATAGTCAGCAGTCATATCCATATATGGTCACGGCATCCTCCGAGACCCACCAATAAAAAGGCTTCCAACAATTATTTCAACAAATAATATAAACCTAAAAATCATGGATTTTGATAATTAAATATCATCAACGTTAGCATGCTAACGCCTTGTGCTAGTATTTTAGCTAATTTTATTCCTTTAAACCTAAATATCATTCATTTTGATAATCGGCAACATCTTAGAAATATGCAAACTTTTCCTGTGTTGTCATACTAACATTAGCATGATAATATTTTATACTAGCATTTTAGCTAATTTTGTATGTTGAACTTCAAATCATGGATTTTTATACTTGACAGCATCTAAGAAGTATGCTAACTTCTCTAATGTTAGCAAGCTAACGTTTTATGCTAACATTTTTGGAAATTGTATTCGTTTAATTCTAGGATTCATGGCTCTCAATACTTGACGCCATCTTAGAAGTATGCTAACTTTTCCTGTGTTGTCATACTAACATTAGCATGATAATATTTTATACTAGCATTTTAGCACATTTTGTAGGTTGAAACCTTCAAATCATGGATTTTTATACTTGACAGCATCTTAGAAGTGTGCTCACTTCTCTAATGTTAGCATGCTAACGTTTTATGCTAAGATTTTTGGAAATTTTATTCGTTTAATTCTAGGATTCGTGGCTCTCAATACTTGACGCCATCTTAGAAGTATGCTAACTTTTCCTGTCTTGTCATACTAACATTAGCATGATAATATTTTATACTAGCATTTTAGCTAATTTTGTATGTTGAACTTCAAATCATGGATTTTTATACTTGACCGCATCTTAGAAGTATGCTAACTTCTCTAATGTTAGCATGCTAACGCTTTATGCTAACATTTTTGGAAATTTTATTCATTTAATTCTAGGATTCATGGCTCTCAATACTTGACGCCATCTTAGAAGTATGCTAACTTTTCCTGTGTTGTCATACTAACATTAGCATGATAATATTTTATACTAGCATTTTAGCTAATTTTGTATGTTGAACTTCAAATCATGGATTTTTATACTTGACCGCATCTTAGAAGTATGCTAACTTCTCTAATGTTAGCATGCTAACGCTTTATGCTAACATTTTTGGAAATTTTATTCATTTAATTCTAGGATTCATGGCTCTCAATACTTGACGCCATCTTAGAAGTATGCTAACTTTTCCTGTGTTGTCATACTAACATTAGCATGATAATATTTTATACGAGCATTTTAGCTAATTTTGTATGTTGAACTTCAAATCATGGATTTTTATACTTGACAGCATCTAAGAAGTATGCTAACTTCTCTAATGTTAGCATGCTAACGTTTTATGCTAACATTTTTGGAAATTGTATTCGTTTAATTCTAGGATTTCAATACTTGGCGCCATCTTAGAAGTATGCTAACTTTTCTTATGTCATCATGCTAATGTCAGCGTGCTAATATATATGTATTTTTTGTTCAACCAAAATTCTACTTTTTTTTTTGTTTGAAAATATTTTTTTATTTTTTTTGTTCGGTTCCATAAATAAAGGTTTATCTGACTAAAAAGTCAAAAAGTAATTTTCTTGCTGTTTTGGTCATGCAGATTGTAATCTTCCCCCCCATGCAGGGACCCAAACACCATTTTCCGGGGAACTCGCTGACGTCCAAATGCATCGACGAGACCATGAAGCTGGCAGGAATGCACTACCTGCAGGTCACACTTAAACCCATCATAGACGAGGTACAGACTTGCCACCAAATACAGTTTTTGGTAGAAAAGTAATCCCGTACATCCCCACAGATCTGCGCAGAACACAAGTCGTGTGAAATCGACCCGGTGAAGCTGAAGGAGTCGGAGAACCTGGACACAAATCGAGTGAGAAACGAGTGACGGTGCGTTTGAGGTTATCCGACATTCCTAACCCGCTCCCACCCTCCGCAGGAAAACCTCCGACATTACGTGGACCGCATCTTCAACGTCATCACCACCTCGGGCGTCAGCTGTCCCACGGTCATGTGTGACATCTTCTTCTCGCTGCGAGAGTCGGCCGCCACGCGTTTCCAAGGTAACCACCAGGAAGTGCCAAATATGGCGAACGTGTTCACAAGCACAGCAAAAAGCCCTCAAACTGGATTGACTGTGCATGTTTTGTACTCTGCTGCCCCCTTGTGGGCTCTCAAGGGTCAAAATGAAATGGACTCACTGGCCTCCACACCGTGTCTAAAGCCACATGCGGCCCATTAAGATTTTCCATCCGGCCCGCCAGGACGTTCTACATCTTTTTTTTTAGACCTTTAACATCAAAACTGTCGCCGCCATTATGATGTGCAGGGCTGTTTTTAAATGACTGTAAATCTTGAACTGTAGAAAGTATTTCAATGGTTGACATCTTCACTTTTGAGTGTTATCGGAGTTATTCTGGTAATCCACATCACAGCAGCTCAGACCAGGAACAACGCAGAGTGGGCGGGGTTTGTTTTCAGAGCATGTGTCAGGAACAGATGCGGAATGGTCAGGACTCTGTGCAGGCCAGTCAAGTTCATCCACACTAGACTCGGTCATCCATGTCTTTATAGACCTTGCTTTGTGCACTGGTGCACAGTCGTGTTGGAAGAGGAAGGAGCCCCGCTCTAAACTGTTCCCACAAGGTTGGGAGCATGGAATTGTCCAAAATGTTTTGGTATGCTGGAGCAGTCAAAGTTCCTTCCACTGGAACTAAGGGGCCGAACCCAACTCCTGGAAAATAACCCCACACCATAATTCTTCCTCCACCACATTTCACACTCGGCAACAATGCAGTCCGAAATGTAGCGTTCCCCTGGCAACCTCCAAACCCAGATTGGTCCATCACGTCTGCACTGCTCTAGAGTCCAGTGGTGACGTGCTTTACACCACTGCATCCCACGCTTTGCATTGGACTTGGTGATGTATGGCTTAGATGCAGCTGCTCAGCCATGGAAACCCATTCCATGAAGCTCTCTGCCTACTGTACGTGGGCTAATTGGAAGGTCACATGAAGGGGGGTTTAAAAAATAATGTATTCGCCTGAGGGGATCAACGTTATTGGCAACGGCGATCACATCCTTTTTTTTTTTTTTTTTTACCAAAACTGTCCGATACGGATCGTTCGCCGACCGATGGGCGCATGACTAGTACTCTTTGGTACCTTGAAATGCGATTATTGACAAAAAGAAACACTAGTAAATACTGAAACGTAAATACTCATTCGGGGTGTTCCTTAAAGGGTTTGATGCTGCCGATACCATGAAACCAATCACCTGTATTAACTGTAATGTTTTCTACTTATTTATGGTGAGTGCTACTGACAGTTGAACAATGTCAACACAATATTTAAACCAGTTTTTTATTATTACATACAATTGTTTGGGCAAAACAAAGTCAATAATATCAATAATCCTTTGGTTTTAGCACTCAAATATAGCTAAGCTAACGGCTAAACTAGCTTAGCCGTTAGCTTAGCGATTAGCATGTTTGCTCTCGGTTAGCCTCATCCCTCAGTGATAATGACACTTTATAATGATACTTAAGATATTAAGACATGTAGTTTATTTACCGCAAAGGAGGTGAATATTATAAGCTTTGGTGTATGGAGACACATATTTAGCTGCTAGCCGCTTGTCAGCCGGGGGGTTAAAAATAACATTACAAAAACCGTCCGATACGGATCGGTGGCCGACCGATGGGCGCATGACTAGTACTCTTTGGTACTTTGAAATGTGATTATTGACAAAAAGAAACACTAGTAAATACTGAAACGTAAATACTCATTAGGGTTGTTCCTTACAGGGTTTTTATGCTGCCGATACCATGAAACCAATCACCTGTATTAACTGTAATGTTTTCTACTTATTTACGGCGAGTGCTACTGACAGTTGAACAATATCAACACAATATTTAAACTAGTTTTTTTATTATTACATACAATTGTTTGGGCAAAACAAAGTCAATAATATCAACAATCCTTTGGTTTTAGCCCTCAAATATAGCTAAGCTAACGGCTAAACTAGCTTAGCCGTTAGCTTAGCGATTAGCATGCTTGCGCTCGGTTAGCCTCATCCCTCAGTGATAATGACACTTTATAATGATACTTAAGATATTAAGACATGTAGTTTATTTACCGTAACGTAGGTGGATATTATAAGCTTTGGTGTATGGAGACACATATTTAGCTGCTAGCCGCTTGTCAACCGGGGGGTTAAAAATAACACTACAAAAACTGTCCGATACGGATCGGTGGCTGACCGATGGGCGCATGACTTGTACTCTTTGGTACTTTGAAATGCGATTATTGACAAAAAGAAACACTAGTAAATACTGAAATGTAAATACTATTAGGGTTGTTCCTTACAGGGTTTGATGCTGCCGATACCATGAAACCAACCACCTGTATTAACTGTAATGTTTTCTACTTATTTATGGCGAGTGCTACTGACAGTTGAACAATATCAACACAATATTTAAACTATTTTTTTTAAATTATTACATACAATTGTTTGGGCAAAAAAAAGTCAATAATATCAATAATCCTTTGGTTTTAGCCCTCAAATCTAGCTAAGCTAACCGCTAAGCTAGTTTAGTGGTTATCTTAGCGATTAGCATGTTTAGCATTAGCATTAGATTAGCATGCTATCCCTCAGTGATAATGACACTTTATAATGATACTTAAGATATTAAGACATGTAGTTTATTTACCGCAATGGAGGTGAATATTATAAGCTTTGGTGTATGGAGACACATATTTAGCTGCTAGCCGCTTGTCAGCCGGGGGGTTAAAAATAACATTACAAAAACTGTCTGATACGAATCGTTGGCCGACCGATGGGACAAAAAGAAACACTAGTAAATACCGAAACGTAAATACACATTCAGGGTTTTCCTTACAGGGTTTTTATGCTGTCGATACCATGAAACCAATCACCTGTATTAACTGTAATGTTTTCTACTTATTTATGGTGAGTGCTACTGTCAGTTGAACGATATCAACACAATATTTAAACTAGTTTTTTTTTTTATTACATACAATTGTTTGGGCAAAACAAAGTCAATAATATCAATAATCCTTTGGTTTTAGCCCTCAAATATAGCTAAGCTAACGGCTAAGCTAACGGCTAAACTAGCTTAGCCTTTAGCTTAGCGATTAGCATGTTTGCTCTCGGTTAGCCTCATCCCTCAGTGATAATGACACTTTATAATGATACTTAAGATATTAAGACATGTAGTTTATTTACCGCAAAGGAGGTGAATATTATAAGCTTTGGTGTATGGAGACACATATTTAGCTGCTAGCCGCTTGTCAGCCGGAGGGTTAAAAATAACATTACAAAAACTGTCCGATACGGATCGTTGGCCGACCGGTGGGACAAAAAGAAACACTAGTAAATACTGAAACGTAAATACACATTCGGGGTTTTCCTTACAGAGTTTTTATGCTGTCGATACCATGAAACCAATCACCTGTATTAACTGTAATGTTTTCTACTTATTTATGGTGAGTGCTACTGACAGTTGAACAATGTCAACACAATATTTAAACTAGTTTTTTTATTATTACATACAATTGTTTGGGCAAAACAAAGTCAATAATATCAATAATCCTTTGGTTTTAGCCCTCAAATATAGCTAAGCTAACGGCTAAGCTAACGGCTGAACTAGCTTAGCCGTTAGCTTAGCGATTAGCATGTTTGCTCTCGGTTAGCCTCATCCCTCAGTGATAATGACACTTTATAATGATACTTAAGATATTAAGACATGTAGTTTATTTACCACAATGGAGGTGGATATTATAAGCTTTGGTGTATGGAGACACATATTTAGCTGCTAGCCGCTTGTCAGCCGGGGGGTTAAAAATAACATTACAAAAACTGTCCGATACGGATCGGTGGCCGACCGATGGGCGCATGACTTGTACTCTTTGGTACTTTGAAATGCAATTATGGACAAAAAGAACCACTAGTAAATAGTGGTGTAACGGTCGGTAAAAGACGGATAACGCATCGATATTGAAGTTGTTGTTGTTCCTGCAGTGGACCAAGATGTGCGATACACGGCAGTGAGCAGTTTCATCTTCCTGCGTTTCTTTGCTCCGGCCATCCTCTCACCCAACCTCTTTCATTTACGGCCGCACCATCCGGTGAGTCGCAGTCACGACTGACAACAAACGTTCCTTATTCAATAACTATGGATTATTTGATCTGTATTGGTGTTCTCTGCTCTGCAGGATCCCGCCACATCCAGAACCCTCACCCTCATTTCCAAGACCATCCAGACCCTGGGAAGTCTGGCAAAGTCCAAATCCGTGAGTTCGCCCAGGACGTGCTAGCTGGCTAGACATGCTAACTGTTAGCATTTTCACTTTTTTATATTTGACTGTACAAGTACTGTGTATACCGGACATGGTGTCAGAACATAATACCACTTTTGGTAGTCCTTTTATCAGGCCATGTGCTAGCGTGCTAGTGTTAGCATGCTAACGCTTTATACAAGCATTTTAGCTCATTTTGTATGTTGAAGTCATGGATTTTGCTAGCTTTAAAGCTAATTTTGTATATTTAAACCTAAAAATTGTGGATTTTGATACTTGGCACTATCTTGCAAGTATGTTAACTTCTTCCATATTAGCATTTTTATGCTAGCGTCTTTGCTAATTTAATTCGTATAAACCTAAAAATGGATTTTGATACCATCTTAGAAGTTTGCTACCTAAATGTCAGCATGCTAACGTTTTATGCTAGTATTTTAACTCATTGTTTTTATTTAAACCTAAATATTATGACTTTTTGATACTTGGCGACATCTTGGAAATATGATAACTTTTCCTTTGTTGTCATGCTAACGTTAGCATACTAATGTTTTATGCTAGCATTTTTGCAAATGTTCTATGTTTCAACCTACAAATCCTCAATTTTAATACATGGCGCCATCTTAGACGTATTCTAACTTCTTTTGTGTTAGCATGCTAAGGTTTTATGCTACATATTTATTTATATAAACTTAAAAATCATGACTTTGGCTACTTAGGACCATCTTAGAAGTAAGCTAAATTTTCCCATGTCATCATGCTAAGGTTAGCATGCTAACATTTTATGCTAGTATTTTAACTCATTTGTTTTATTTAAACCTAAATTTTATGACTTTTGATACTTGGCGACATCTTGGAAATATGCTAACTTTTCCTTTGTTGTCATGCTAACGTTAGCATACTAATGTTTTATGCTAGCATTTTTGCAAATGTTCTATGTTTCAACCTACAAATCCTCCATTTTGATACATGGCGCCATCTTAGACGTATTCTAACTTCTTTTGTGTTAGCATGCTAAGGTTTTATGCTACAATTTTTGTTAATTTTAATTATATAAATGTAAAAATCATGGCTTTGGATACTTAGGACCATTTTAGAAGTAAGCTAAATTTTCCTATGTCATCATGCTAAGGTTAGCATGCTAACGTTTTATGCTAGTATTTTAACAATTTTTTTTTGTTCAAACATAATATTATGACTTTTTGATACTTGGCGACATCTTGGAAATATGCTAACTTTTCTTTGTTGTCATGCTAACGTTAGCATACTATTGTTTTATGCTAGCATTTTTGCAAATGTTCTATGTTTCAAACTACAAATCCTCGATTTTGATACATGGCGCCATCTTAGACGTATTCTAACTTCTTTTGTGTTAGCATGCTAAGGTTTTATGGTACAATTTTTATTAACTTTATTTATATAAACTTAAAAATCATGGCTTTGGATACTTAGGACCATTTTAAAAGTAAGCTACATTTTCCTGTCATCATGCTAAAGTTAGCATGCTAACGTTTTATGCTAGTATTTTAGCTAATTTGTTTTGTTTAAACCTAAATATTATGACTTTGTGATACTTGGCGAGATCTTAGAATTATGCTAACTTTTCACTTTGTTGTCATGCTAACGTTAGCATACTAATGTTTTATCCTAGCATTTTTGCAAATGTTCTATGTTTCGACCTACAAATCCTCCATTTTGACACATGGCGCCATCTTAGATGTATTCTAACTTTTTTAGTGTTAGCATGCTAAGGTTTTATGGTACAATTTTTGAAAAATCATGGCTTTGGCTACTTAGGACCATCTTAGAAGTCAGCTAAATTTTCCCATGTCATCATGCTAAGGTTAGCATGCTAACGTTTTATGCTTGCATTTGATCTAATTTGATGTATTTAAACCTAAAAATCATGGCTTTTGATACTTGGCGCCGTCTAAGAAGTATGCTAACTTATCAAATATTAGTATGCTAGCATTAGCATGCTAAAGTTTTATTCTAGAATGTTTAGTAATTTAGTATGTTTACACCTAAAAATCCTCGATTTTGATACTAAAAATATGTTAACTTCTCCTTTGCTTAAATGCTAACATTAGCATGTGTTTTTCTTTGTTTCTTGCATTGAACAAAGAGAGCAACGTCTACCAAGTCAAACTCCTTGTGTGTTAAACGTAGTTGGCCAATAAATCTGATTCTGATTCTGATGTAGTCCAATCGTTTCCATTCTTGTACCTGAACTTATTGCTATTAATTAACAGCTAAATCCTGACTAAACTCTTTCTCGCCCCTCCATGACTCTTTTCTTTATTTTTTTTCAGGCCAATTTCAAAGAGTCTTACATGGCTGCATTTTACGACTACTTCAACGAGCAGAAGTATGCGGATGCTGTGAAGAATGTGAGTCTTTTTCTTTGTTCTTGTCGAGCAATAACTCCTCTCAGACTCAGGATGAAGTATATCATATGAACATGAGTATCGGGGTGCTACAAACCCACAGGAAGTGGAAGATGATAACTGCTATGGTCCACTGGAATGATCCCTATGCAAAAAATGCATGTCACAAGATTATTTATTTTTTATTATATTACATACGTTTACTTAATGCAATTATGTATACATGCAAAAAGAGATTGGTGACATCTTTTCTATCTTCCACAGTTCCTGGACCTCATCTCCACCTCGGGCAAGTGGGATCAGAAGAGTATTGAGACGCCAATCATGCTGAAAGAAGGGTATGTCGCTTTTATCACGTAGTATTAATGGAATATTAATAGCTGCTGTACACAATTTCGCTATTTTCACTTCCCTAAGGACATCCACGGATTGTTTTTTTTTTAGCTAAAGTCAACTTGTTTAAAGACATGAAGATTTAATGCTGCTTTAATACAGGAGTGTCCAAACTTTTTCCACTGAAACTTCTTTGTAAAATTTTCTAAAGTAAATCTGCTGATCTTTTACATCAACAATATGAATTATTTTTAAAATATATTTTTAATAGATTTTTGATTTTTTTTTTAATAGATTAAAAATCGTTACAAATAAGAATAGCGATTCATTCTAAAATAAAAATTGTTTTGCCAAAAATAAATAAATAAAATAATAACAAATTAAATATATATATATATATACACACATATATATATATATATATATATATATATATATATATATATATATATATATATATATATATATATATATATATATATATATATATATATATATATATATATAATGCCCTTTTTGTTAAAGAAACCCCCTGTTTTTTATGGCAAAATCACAAAATACGCACCCTTAAATAGATCAATAATTCATGACAACATTGATTTTGATTCATTTTTATTTTTTGAGAAATGACAGTTTAAAAAAAACAAACACATACATTTTTGGGGCGCCAAGGGCCCCACTCATCAAAGTGTTAAAAAGAACTCATAATTATATATATATATATATATATATATATATATATATATATATATATATATATATTTTTTTTTTTTTTTTTTTTAAACTTTCGACACTTCAGATCTATCAGTCAATTATACATTTTTATTATTTCGTTATGTTTTTTAAAATGTGCTTATGTTTTGCTCTTTTTGTCATCGAAAACGTAGTTTTATTAATGGCAAACACAAAATATGCAGTATTTTTCCCCAAAAAATATTTTCAAAGTGGAATATTTGATGTGAATTAATTAGAGCCTTGAATGGGTCAATAATTCATAACAACATTCATTTTGATTCATTATTATTTTTTGAGCAATGACAGTTTAAAAAACAACAACACATTTTTTGGGGATCCAAGTGTTAAAAATAACTTTTTTTTACTTTCAACACTTCAGATCTATCAGTCGATTATACATTTGTATTATTTTGTTATGTTTTTAAAAAATGTGTTTGCTTTATGCCCTTATTGTTATAGAATTATTTTTTTGTATGTCAAACACCAAATATGCAGTATTTTAGTGGGATAAAAGAAAAAATAATATATCAAAATCAATGTTGTTTTGAATTATTGATCTATTATTATTTCACATCAAATATTCCACTTTAAAATATTTTTTTGGGGAAAATATTGCATATTTAGTTTTTGCCATATAAAAAACTAAGTTTTCTATGACAAAAAGGGCATAAAACAAACACATTAAAAAAACATAATAAAAATGTATACTCACTGTTAGATCTGAAGTATTGAAAGTAGAAAAAAATTAAATAATAATTCTGACTTATTTTTAACACTTTGATGAGTGTCATTTCAAAGTGGAATATTTGATGTGAAGTAATTAGAGCCTTGAATAGTCAATAATTCATAACAACATTGATTTTGATTCATTATTATTTTTTGAGCAATGACACATTTTTTGGGGATCCAAAAATAACTCATAATTATTTTAATTTTTTACTTTCAACACTTCAGATCTATCAGTCGATTATACATTTGTATTATTTTGTTATGTTTTTTTTAAAATGTGTTTGTTTTATGTCCTTTTTGTTATAGAAAACTTTTGTTTTTTATATGGCAAACACAAAATATGCAGTATTTTAGTGGGATTAAAAAAAAAAAAAAAACTGTCGGTGATCAAAAAATAATATATCAAAATCAATGTTGTTTTGAATTACTGATCTATTATTATTTCACATCAAATATTCCACTTTAAAATATTATTTTGGGGAAAATATTGCATATTTAGTTTTTGCCATATAAAAAACTAAGTTTTCTATGACAAAAAGGGCATAAAACAAACACATTAAAAAAACATAATAAAAATGTATACTCACTGATAGATCTGAAGTATTGAAAGTAGAAAAAAATTAAATAATAATTCTGACTTATTTTTAACACTTTGATGAGTGTCATTTCAAAGTGGAATATTTGATGTGAAGTAATTAGAGCCTTGAATAGTCAATAATTCATAACAACATTGATTTTGATTCATTATTATTTTTTGAGAAATTACACATTTTTTGGGGATCCAAAGGCCCCACTCATCAAAGTGTTAAAAATAACTCATAATTATTTTATTTTTTTACTTTCAACACTTCAGATCTATCAGTCCATTATACATTTGTATTATTTTGTTATGTTTTTTTAAAATTTGTTTGTTTTATGTCCTTTTTGTAATAGAAAACTTTTGTTTTTTATATGGCAAACACAAAATATGCAGTATTTTAGTGGGATAAAAGAAAAAAACTGTCGGTGATCAAAAAATAATATATCAAAATCAATGTTGTTTTGAATTATTGATCTATTATTATTTCACATCAAATATTCCACTTTAAAATATTATTTTGGGGAAAATATTGCATATTTTGTTTTTGCCATATAAAAAACTAAGTTTTCTTTGACAAAAATGGCATAAAACAAACACATTAAAAAAACATAATAAAAATGTATACTCACTGATAGATCTGAAGTATTGAAAGTAGAAAAAAATTAAATAATAATTCTGACTTATTTTTAACACTTTGATGAGTGTCATTTCAAAGTGGAATATTTGATGTGAAGTAATTAGAGCATTGAATATGTCAATAATTCATAACAAAATTAATTTTGATTCATTATTATTTTTTGAGCAATGACACATTTTTTGGGGATCCAAAGGCCCCACTCATCAAAGTGTTAAAAATAACTCATAATTATTTTAATTTTTTACTTTCAACACTTCAGGTCTATCAGTTGATTATACATTTATATTATTTTGTTATGTTTTTTTTAAAATGTGTTTGTTTTATGCCCTTTTTGTCATAGAACATTGTTTTGTTATATGGCAAATACAAAATATGCAGTATTTAAGTGGGATAAAAAAAAAATGTCGATGATCAAAAAATAATACATCAAAATCAATGTTGTTTTGAATTAATGATCTATTATTATTTCACATCAAATATTCCACTTTAAATATTATTTTGGGGAAAATATTGCATATTTTGTTTTTGCCATATAAAAAAACTAAGTTTTTTATGACAAAAAGGGCATAAAACAAACACATTAAAAAAACACAATAAAAATGTATAATCACTGATAGATCTGAAGTATTGAAAGTAGAAAAAATTAAATAATAATTCTGACTTATTTTTAACACTTTGATGAGTGTCATTTCAAAGTGGAATATTTGATGTGAAGTAATTAGAGCCTTGAATAAGTCAATAATTCATAACAACATTGATTTTGATTCATTATTATTTTTTGAGCAATGACACATTTTTTGGGGATCCAAAGGCCCCACTCATCAAAGTGTTAAAAATAACTCATAATTATTTTAATTTTTTACTTTCAACACTTCAGATCTATCAGTCCATTATACATTTGTATTATTTTGTTATGTTTTTTTAAAAATGTGTTTGTTTTATGTCCTTTTTGTTGTAGAAAACTTAAAGGCCTACTGAAATGAATTTTTTTTATTTAAACGGGGATAGCAGATCTATTCTATGTGTCATACTTGATCATTTCGCGATATTGCCATATTTTTGCTGAAAGGATTTAGTATAGAACAACGACGATAAAGATTGCAACTTTTGGTATCTGATAAAAAAAAGGCTTGCACCTACCGGAAGTAGCGTGACGTAGTCAGTTGAACATATACGCAAAGTTCCCTATTGTTTACAATGATGGCCGCATGAAGTGAGAGAGATTCGGACCGAGAAAGCGACAATTTCCCCATTAATTTGAGCGAGGATGAAAGATTTGTGGATGAGTAAAGTGCAAGTGAAGGACTAGTGGGGAGTTGAAGCTATTCAGATAGGGAAGATGCTGTGAGAGCCGGGGGTGACCTGATATTCAGCTGGGAATGACTACAACAGTAAATAAACACAAGACATATATATACTCTATTAGCCACAACACAACCAGGCTTATATTTAATATGCCACAAATTAATCCTGCATAAAAACACCTGCGTGTTTGTTATGCTAGCTCCTAGCTCCTCTGCTAGCTCCTAGCTCCATAGAACACGCCAATACAATTCAAACACCTGATCAACACACACAATCACTCAGCCCAAAAGACCGTTTACCTAACCCAAGGTTCATAAAGCTTATATATTTTTAAAAAGTTACGTACGTGACGCGCACATACGGTCAAGTTATCGAATGTTTAGCAGCCAAGGCTGCATACTCACGGTACCTGATATTCAGCTGGGAATGACTACAACAGTAAATAAACACAAGACATATATATACTCTATTAGCCACAACACAACCAGGCTTATATTTAATATGCCACAAATTAATCCTGCATAATAACACCTGCGTGTTTGTTATGCTAGCTCCTAGCTCCTCTGCTAGCTCCTAGCTCCATAGAACACGCCAATACAATTCAAACACCTGATCAACACACACAATCACTCAGCCCAAAAGACCGTTCACCTAACCCAAGGTTCATAAAGCTTATATATTTTTAAAAAGTTAGTACGTGACGCGCACGTACGGTACGGTACGTGTTATGCTAGCTCCTAGCTCCTCTGCTAGCTCCTAGCTCCATAGAACACGCCAATACAATTCAAACACATGATCAACACACACAATCACTCAGCCCAAAAGACCGTTCACCTAACCCAAGGTTCATAAAGCTTATATATTTTAAAAAAGTTACGTACATACGCAAAAAAAAGCCAAAGCTGCATACTCACAGTAGCACGTCTGCGTCTTTGTCATCCAAATCAAAGTAATCCTGGTAAGAGTCTGTGTTGTCCCAGTTCTCTACAGGCGTCTGTGTATCCAAATCAAAAGTCCTCCTGGTTAGAGTCTCTGTTATCCGAGTTCTTCCATCTTGACTGCATCTTTCGGGAATGTAAACAAAGAAGCGCCGGCTGTGTACTGTTGTGGCTGACTACGTTCGAAAAATACGTCCATTTCGCACCGACAACTTTCTTCTTTGCTTGCTTGGCTTCCTTCTCCATAATGCAATGAACATGATTGAAACAGATTCACGAACACAGATGTCCAGAATACTGTGGAATTATGAAATGAAAACAGAGCTTTTTCGTATCGGCTTCAATGTGGAAGGCATACCCGTGTTCGCCGGGCTACGTCACGCGCATACGTCATCCGCAGAGGCGTTTCGAACCGGAAGTTTAGCGGCAAATTTAAAATGTCACTTTATAAGTTAACCCGGCCGTATTGGCATGTGTTATAATGTTAAGATTTCATCATTGATGTATAAACTATCAGACTGCGTGGTCGGTAGTAGTGGGTTTCAGTAGGCCTTTAAGTTTTTTATATGGCAAACACAAAATATGCAGTATTTTAGTGGGATAAAAAAAAAACAATACTGTCGGTGATCAAAAAATAATATATCAAAATCAATGTTGTTTTGAATTATTGATCTATTATTATTTCACATCAAATATTCCACTTCAAAATATTTTTTTGGGGAAATATTGCATATTTTGTTTTTGCCATATGAAAAACTAAGTTTTCTATGACAAAAAGGGCATAAAACAAACACATTAAAAAAACATAATAAAAATGTATAATCACTGATAGATCTGAAGTATTGAAAGTAGAAAAAATTAAATAATAATTATGACTTATTTTTAACACTTTGATGAGTGTCATTTCAAAGTGGAATATTTGATGTGAAGTAATTAGAGCCTTGAATATGTCAATAATTCATAACAACATTGATTTTGATTCATTATTATTTTTTGAGTAATGACCGTTTTAAAGGAAAAAACGGCTTTGTATTATTAGAGTCAGCATTGCAATTTTTTTGTAAAATTTCCCCCGTTTGCTTAATTATTCCGCTCTGTTCTGATTTTTGTGCAAGTATTTTGCCGATGTGCGCACTGTGGACATCCCGGCTTTAAGGGGAAGTTTCACTCCCCACCTTCTTGTGTTTGTGTGGCGGGCGCAGGAGTGTGAGAGTCACTATAAAGAGGGTTGATGGGAAGGGCAGGTAAGAGCTTCTCTTTGCTCTCCTCACCCCCCGTGTGTGTGTGTGCACTCTAGCCCCTCCCCCCCAGTGCTCCGCCTCCTCTCCTGCACCGTCTTCCATGCTGCCGCACTTCCCTCTGGAGGTGGATGGCCGCCATGTGACAGGAAGTGTGCGACGTACTTTACTCAGCAATAACATCTGGTGTGGTTACAGTACACACATCCTCACGTGTCCGCCCACATCCTGACCCCCTTAGTGCCCTTTGTGTCCACGGTCACCTTATCGCTGCACATGACACGTCCCACACGGGTTTGACACTGGGGGATGCAAGAAGGATGCATCGCCTCCCAAAAATAATCTGCTTGTCACCTGCTCATCTCTCTCATGTTCACTTTTTTTTATTATTAATCAATGTTCTCAAAGTAGAGAATTCACACCATTGGATGTTGGAAACACGGAGGGAAAATACAAGCATATCGGATATCCCATATCTGCAAAAAAAAAACAAGTATCGCATTTTATTGGCTTCCTGGTGCAAAGCTGGACAGCCAGTGAACATCTATCCATCCATCCATTTTCTACCGCTTGTCCCTTTTGGGATCGTGGGGGGGTGCTGGAGCCTATCTAAGCTGCATTCGGGCGGAAGGCGGGGTACACCCTGGACAAGTCACCATCTCATCACAGGGCGCCAGTGAACATCTAAATAACACATAAGAATCATTCATTCTAACATCGATTTTTTTTTTGCCAAAAAATATAAATAATAATAATAATAATATTTATTTTAAAAAATATATAATATATATATAAATATATAATATATAAATTTTTTTATTTTTTTTTAATTTTTTTTAAATTTAAAAGGTTTAAAATATATATATATTTTTTTTATTTTAATTTTATTATTATTATTTTTAACATATAATGCCCTTTTTGTTAAAGAAAACCCAGTTTTTTATGGCAAAATCACAAAATACGCACCCTTAAATAGATCAATAATTCATGACAACATTGATTTTGATTTATTTTTATTTTTTTTAAAGTGACAGTTTAAAAAAAAAAAACACTAAAATTTTTCATTATCAATGTGTTAAAAAGAACTCATAATTATTTTTTTATTTTTTTTTACTTTCAACACTTCAGATCTATCAGTCAATTATACATTTTTATTATTTCGTTATGTTTTTTAAAAATGTGTTTTATGTTTTGCTCTTTTTGTCATAGAAAACTTAGTTTTATTAATGGCAAACACAAAATATGCAGTATTTTTCCCCGAAAAATATTTTTAAAGTGGAATATTTGATGTGGATTAATTAGAGCCTTGAATAGGTCAAATATTCATAACAACATTGATTTTGATTCATTATTATCTTTTGAGCAATGACAGTTTCAAAAAACCCAACACATTTTAGGGGGATTCAAAGCTGGACAGCCAGTGAACATCTAAATAACAAATAAGAATCGTGATTCATTCTAAAAATTATTTTTTTTGCCAAAAAAATATATAAAATACACACATATATATATATATTACATACATATATATATATAAACATACATACATATATATATACATACTTATATATATATACCGTAATGGCCTTTTTGTTAAAGAAAACCCTGTTTTTTATGGTAAAATCACAAAATATGCACCCTTAAATAGATCAATAATTCATAACAACATTGATTTTGATTCATTTTTATTTTTTGAGGAATGACTCAATGAAAAAAATCCCACTAAAATGTTTGGGGATCCAAGGGTGTTAAAAATAAGTCATAATTATTCATATCATTTTGTTCACTTTCAACACTTCAGATCTATCAGTCGATTATACATTTTTATTATTTTGTTATGTTTTTTGGTTTTTTTAAATGTGTTTGTTTTATGCCCTTTTTGTCGTAGAAAACTTTGTTTTTTTTAGGGCAAACACAAAATATGCAATATTTTCTCCCCAAAAATATTTCAAACTGGAATATTTAGTGTGAGATAATAGCTCAATAATTCAAAACAACATTGATTTTGATTCATTATAATTTTTTGAGCTATGACAATTTAAAAAAAAAGAAAAATTTTGGGGGGGGATTCAAAGCTGGACAGCCAGTGAACATCTAAATAACAAATAAGAATCGTGAATCATCCTAAAATCGATTTTTTTTTTGCCCAAAAAAATATATAAAATACACACACATATATATATATATATATATATATATATATATATATATATATATATATATATATATATATATATATATATATATATATATATATATATATATATATATATATATATATATATATATATATATATATATATTATATATATATATATATATAATGCCCTTTTTGTTTAAAAAAAACCTGTTTTTTATGGTAAAATCAGAAAATATGCACCCTTAAATCAGTCAATAATTCATTACAACATTGATTTTGATTCATTTTTATTTTTTGAGAAATGACTCAATGAAAAAAATCCCACTAAAATGTTTTGGGATCCAAGGGTGTTAAAAGTAAGTCATAATTATTCATATTATTTTGTTTACTTTCAACACTTCAGATCTATCCGTCAATTATCCATTTGTATTATTTTGTTATGTTTTTGTTTTTTAATGTGTTTGTTTTATGCCCTTTTTGTCGTAGAAAACTTAGTTTTGTTTTAGGGCAAACACAAAATATGCAATATTTTCTCCCCAAAAATATTTCAAAGTGGAATATTTAATAATAGATCAACAATTCAAAACAACATTGATTTAGATGTATTATTTTGGTGCAAAGTTAGACCGCTAGTGAACATCTATCTAAATGTCCTCCAGTAAACACACACCTGGTATTTTCTTCCATTTTGGTCATTTACAAAAGGTAAACATGCGAGGCTATAGACTACTTGGGCACCACTCGATTCAATTCTTGTGGGTAACGATTCGATTCGGAATCGATTCTCGATTCAAAAGCAGTACTCTTTTAATAACATTGAATACCAGTTCTATGATTAACTACATTACTCCATAAAATAGATAAACAGCTTTGATAAATTTTAATATTACTTCAAAGAAAACTGGTTTTGTTTAGTAAAATTCTACCCAAACATTTAATAAAGTCAGATACAAATAAGTATTTGTATAAGTTGTTTGTCATTACTGCCACAAGTGGTGGAAAGGTGTATTACAAGTGAGTACTGCTGCTTTTCTTTAGTGCTGGCATTGATTGTATCCTTGATTTAAAGAAAAAATAACTCTAAGAACGATAATAACGAGCCAGTTTCTCAAAGATCCATAAATCCCGTCTCTAATTTTTAATACAGTGATTGTTTTATTTTATTATGGTAAAATAGTTTCTATTTTCCCATGTGGTTTTTGTTTAGGACCACATATGTCTCACATTAGAGGCCGAATAGACTCCACGTGTGCAACAGGTGAGGACAAAAATCCACACCAAGAAAACTATAAAACCTGGTGGGAAAAAACCGTTGCCTTGAAATGTGCATAATAATAATAATAACAAAATGTGTTTTTGTCGAATTCTAGCACCTAACCAGTGCAGCAATGAACAAATGTGTGACGTGCAAAAAGGTGTACGATCCTTTACCACTGGAAATACTTTCAGCTGGAGCTCACCTGGGAAGGTTTCCAGCGGACTATTTCATATTTCTGCCATCTTTCAGATTTATGATCAAGAGAGCACAAGGCAGGAACCGCTTTGGAATGAAGAACTTCAAGAAGCGGTGGTTTCGCCTCACCAACCACGAGTTTACCTACCACAAAACTAAAGGTAATGTTCCAGCAGAAGGTGCATACAACTGCTCATGAATTATGGTGTTACTGTCTTGGCTGATGGACGCTGGTGTCAGAAAGTTCTCTTAAGTTCTCACATACTGTATATATATATATATATATATATATATATATATATATATATATATATATATATATATATATATATATATGAGATAAATACCTTCAACATTAGCTACAAAAGTTATCAAGAAGCATTTTGACTTTGGAATGTGAGAAACAGTTAATAAAGTGACTGAAAGGACATATTTTGCGTGTAAAAAATATGTATATGTATATATTATATATAAATATATAATTTTTTTCGCCAAATCTGTCAGATTTTGGGGGGGAAATAAATAAATATACATAAATATACATAAATATATATATTTATTTTTTCCCCATAAAATATGTCCTTGAATTAATTTTTCATCAATAAAAATTTTTACACTGAATTTTTAAACACTGATTTTTTTTTACACTGGATTTTTATACACTGATTTTTTAACACTGGATTTTTATACGCTGAATTTTTTTTCCAACAAATTTTACACACATATATATATATATATATATATATTTTTTTTTTACACTGAATTTTACACACACACAAAATATGTAAAATTCAGTGTGAAAAAATTCCAGTGTAAAAAAATTTGTTGTAGAAGAAATTCAGAGTAAAAAAAAATCAGTGTTTAAAAATTCAGTGTACAAAAAATAATCAATAAAAAATTCATTCAAGGACAGATTTTGGGGGGAAAAAATTAAATATGTATTTATACAGTATATATATATATATATATATATATACATTTTTAATTTATTATTTTTTGTACACTGAATTTTTAAACACTGATTTTTTTACACTGAATTTTTTTACACTAAACTTTATTACACTGGATTTTTTTTTTTTTTACAGTGAATTTATTTTACCACACATTTTTTTTTACACTGAATTTTACACATGTAAAATGCTGTGAATTTTTATTTACACTGAATTTAACACACATATTATATATATATATATTATTTTTTTCCCCAAAATCTGTTCTTCCAGTCACTTTATTAAATGTTTTGGGTAGAATTTTATTGAGCGAAACCAGTTAACCAGAAGTGAGTTAATCATAGAACTGGAGCACCCAATGTTGTTAAAAAAAATTATTGCTTTTGAATCGAGAAATGTTTTGAATCAAGACTCGATTCTGAATCGTTAGCCCCAAGAATGGACTGGAATCGTGTGGTGCCCAAAGATTCCCAGACCTAGTTCCAGGTGTAAAGTGATAGTTGGAGACGTTGCACACATTTACATCCACTAATGATTTGCCTTTGACCTCCAGGAGAGGGCGCTCTGTGCAGCATTCCCATCGAGAACATCCTGGCTGTGGAAAGGCTGGAGGAAGAGTCGTTCAAGATGAAAAATGTATGTCGGGCATTACAAAATACTGCCTCATTTCCACAAATGTGTGATGTTTTATGTGTTGTTGCGTGCCCTGGTCTTCCTCCAGATGTTCCAGGTGATCCAGCCGGAGAGAGCGCTCTACATCCAGGCCAACAACTGCGTGGAGGCGCGCGACTGGATCGACATCTTGACCAAAGTCAGCCAGTGCAACCGCAAGCGTCTCAGCACCTACCATCCTTCAGCTTACCTCAACGGCCACTGGCTCTGCTGCAAGCTTTCTGCTGACACAGCACCTGGCTGCACACCCTGCACCGGGTATGTGGCCCCTGCTGGCCTCCTTCTCTCCACCGAGGTTCACTTGTGACACGGAATTTATGTCACTGAAATTCAGTCTAAAAAAATTCATTGAAAAAAAAACATTCTGTGTAAAAAAATCAGTATATAAAAATTCAGGGTAAAAAAAATAAATTCAGTGTATAAAAAATGTATTCTATAAAAAATATGTGTAGTAAAATTTAGTGTACAAAAATCAGCATATAAAAATTCAGTTTAATACTATTTAGTGTTAAACCAGTGTATATAAATTCAGTGTAAATAAATCAATGTATACAAATCCAGTGTATAAAAATTCTGTGTAAAAAAAAATTGTTACAAAAAATTCAGTGTACAAAAAATGTGTGTAATAAAATCCTGAGTAAAAAAAAATCTAGTGTAAAAAAATTCATTTTAAAATAATTCAGTGCAATCACATTTAGTGTAAAAAAAATTCAGTGTATGAAAATTCAGTGTAAAAAAAATGAGTTGTAAAAAATTCAGTGTAAAAACAATTCAGAGTGTACAAATTTGTTATAAAAAATTAAATGTATAAAATTCATTGTTAAAAAAAATATATTTAAAAATGATTTCGTGTAATAAAATTCAGGGTAAAAAAATTAAGTGTAAATACATTCAGTGTAAAGAAATCAGTGTATAAAAATTCAGTGTAAAAAATTCAGTTTAATAACATTTAGTGTTAAATCAGTGTAAATAAACCTCAGTGTATAAAAATTCAGTGTAAATAAATCAATGTATACAAATCCAGTGTATATAAATTCTGTGTAAAAAAATTGTTACAAAAAATTCAGTGTATAAAATTTTAGTGTAAAAAATTCAAAGTAAAAATAATAATAAAACGCTAGAAATTCAATAGGGTCCTCTGTCCCAAAGGGACATTCGGTAACTAAAAATCTAGGGTAAAAAAATGTATTTTAAAATAATTCGGTGCAATAGCATTTAGTGTAAAAAAAACTCAGTGTATGAAAATTCAGTGTAAAAAAATGTGTTGTAAAAAAATTCAGTGTATAAAAAAATCCAGTGTATAAAATTTCAGTGTAATAAAATTCAGTGTAAAAACAATTCAGCGTATAAAAATGTGTTATAAAAAAATTCAGTGCATAAAAATGTAGTGTAATAAAATTCAGTGTATAAAAATTTTGTGTAATAAAATTCAGTGTAAAAAAAAATAAAAATAAATTTAGTGTAATAAAATTCAGAGAAAAAAAAATAAGTGTAAATACATTCAGTGTATGAAAATTCAGTGTAAAGAAATCAGTGTAAAAAAAAGTATGTGTATAAAAATTCAGTGTAAAAAAAGTATATGTATAAAAATTCAGTGTCATAAAATTTAGTGTAAAAAAATTTCAGTGTATAAAAATGATGTGTGAAAAAATCAGTGTATAAAAATTTAGTGTACAAGAAATTCAGTGTATAAAAATCCAGGGTAAAAAAAATGAATTGCTGAAAATTTCATTGTTGAAAATGTGCTGCTTCAAAATTCCGACTGAAGCAATGGAGCCAGTCTCAGAAGCAGCCAATGAGGTGTCAAGTTTGAAGTCACGTGACACGGGTCTTGCAAGACAGCACAAAAAAGGCAGTTAACTGCTACCTGGGCATAATACAACACCATTAATATTTCAACACTACATTTTTAAACACTGACTTTTTAAACACGCATTTTGCTAGCAATGTTTTTTTCAATGAAATTGTCAGCAAAATTTGATGTAAAAAAAATCAGTTCACAAAATTCGAAAAATTCAGTTAGTGAACTATTATGAAGTGAATTATTTTTATATAGCACTTTTTCTCTCGAGACTCAAAGCGCTATTCATAGTGAACCCCATTATTGACATCTTTAAGCTACATTTAAACCAGGGTGGGTGGTAAAGTGTCTTGCCCAAGATGGTGGGGATTGAACCTGGAATTCCTGGAAATGGAGTTGCTCTACCAAGCGAGCCACGCCGCCCCTCCAAAGTTACACAAGTTATTTTGCAATAAAGATCCAAACTGACCTCCATGTT
Organism: Entelurus aequoreus; assembly: GCF_033978785.1. Classification (NCBI taxonomy): domain Eukaryota; kingdom Metazoa; phylum Chordata; class Actinopteri; order Syngnathiformes; family Syngnathidae; genus Entelurus; species Entelurus aequoreus. Next base: position 95,947,523 of record NC_084732.1, read on the forward strand.
CCTCCTGCAGCGGCCTGCCTGCCAACATCCAGCTGGACGTAGACGGCGACCGAGAGACGGAGAGGATCTACTCTCTCTTCAGCACCTACATGACCAAACTCATCAAGATGCAAGGTGCGCCATGGTCCTGGGTCTTCTCCTGTCTTTGTGGGGAACTTCACCCCCACTTCGGTGCTTTGAACCCGCCTCTTTCTGTCTGGGGTGCACAGAGGCCTGCGGCAGTAAGTCTGTGTACGACGGACCCGAGCAAGAGGAGTACTCCAGCTTCCTCATCGACGACCCCCAGGAGACCTACAAGACCCTGAAGATGATCGTGTCGGCTGTGCAGACTTTGGAGCAGCAGCACACCAAGTACAAGCGGGACAAGTTCAAGAAGACCAAGATAGGCAGCCAGTAAGTGCATCTAATATTGTTTTATTTGGATTAGAATATGTCACTTACCTTCATTCACCACAGTCGTCCACTTTGTGCTCCATCAGGGCTCCAAACTTTTTCCAATGAAAACATGCGGGGCCATTTTGATATTTGTCATTTTCAAAACTAATACTTTTTTTAATCCTTTAGTGCTCCTCTCAAATTGTCTCATGTGGACACAGAAAGGTCTCAGTCATTAAAAATTTAAAATAATTAATAAATTATTCATCTGTTTTTATTCAACGCCTAAATCAACTTAAGCTCTGTTAATATAAAGTTTTTGTTGTTATGTTTTATGCCCTTTTTGTCAAAACCCTGTTTTTGGGGGTGCAATATGCAATATTTTCCCCTTATAAATTTATAAAAAAATATTCATAAATTATTAATATTTTCTTATTATAAACACCTAAATCTCTAGATCAACTTCAGCTCTGTTGATATATAAAGTTTTACTTGTTTAGTTTTTATGTTTTATGCCCTTTATGTCAAAACCCTGTTTTTTTTGTTTTGTTAGTTTTTTTTGGGGGGGGGGACCCCAAATATGCAATATTTTCCCCTTATAAATTTATTAAAAATAATTCATAAATTATTAATATTTTCTTATTAAACACCTACATTTCTACATCAACTTCAGCTCTGTTGATATATAAAGTTTTATTTGTTTTGTTTTTGTTTTATGCCCTTTTTGTCAAAACCCTGTTTTGTTTTTTGGGGTTTTTTGGGGGGTGGGGGGGATCCCAAATATGCAATATTTTCCCCTTGTAAATTTATAAAAAATAATTCATAAGTTATTAATATTTTCTTATTAAACACCTAAATCTCTAGATCAACTTCAGCTTTGTTGATATTTAAAGTTTTATTTGTTTTGTTTTGATGTTTTATGCCCTTTTTGTCAAAACCCTGTTTTTATTTTTATTTTATTTTTAATTTTTTTGGGGGTCGGAGGCGCAAAAAAACCAAATATGCAATATATTCCCCTTATAAATTTATAAAAAATAATTCATAAATTATTAATATTTTCATATTCAACACCTAAATCTCTAGATCAACTTCAGCTCTGTTTATACAAAGTTGTATTTGTTTTGTTTTTATGTTTTATGCCCTTTTTGTCAAAACCCTGTTTTTTATGGCAAAATATGCAATGTTTTCCCCTAATACATTTTTAAAAAATAGTTCATAATTTATTAATCTTTTGTTATTCCACGCCTAAATCGCTAGATCAACTTCAGGTCTGTTAATATATAACGTTTTTTTCATTCATATTTGTTTTATGCCCTTTTTGTCAAACACTGTTTTTTGGCAAAAACACAAAAAATGCAATATTTTCCTCCAATGAAAATTGTAAAAATAAATCATAAATTATTAATCTTTTTTATTAAACGCCTAAATCTCATACAGTTTTATTTGTTTTGATTTTATGTTTTATGCCTTTTTTGTCAAAACCCTGTTTTTTATGGAAAAATATGTGATATTTTCCCCTAATACATTTTTTAAAAATAGTTCATAATTTATTAATCTTTTTTAATTCCATGCCTAAATATCTAGATTAACTTCAGGTCTGTTAATATATTAGGTTTTTTTTCATTCATATTTGTTTTATGCCCTTTTTGTCAAACCCTGTTTTTTTGGCAAAAACACAAAAAATGCAATACTTTCCTCCAATGAAAATTTTAACAATAAATCATAAATTATTAATCTTTTTTATTAAACGCTTAAATCTCATAAGGTTTTATTTGTTTTGATATAATGTTGTATGCCCTTTTTGTCAAAACCCTGTTTTTTATGGCAAAAACACAAAATATGCTATGTTTTCCCCTTATTCATTTTTTTTAAACTAATTCATAAATTAATATTTTTTTATTCCACTACTAAATCTCTAGATCAACTTCAGCTCTGTTGATATATAAAGTTTTTATCATTTATATTTGTTGTATGCCCTTTTTGTCAAAACCCTGTTTTTTGGGCAAAAAACACTAAATATGCAATATTTTCCTCTAATGAAAATTGAAAAAATAAATTAATAATTATTAATCTTTTTTTATTAAACGCCTAAATGTCATAAAGTACTTTTTGTTTTGTTTTTGTTTCATGCCCTTTTTGTCAAAACCTTGTTTTTATGGTGAAAACACAAAATATGCAATATTTTCCTCAAATGAAAATGTTAAAAATAAATATTATTTTTATTTTTTTTTATAAGCGCCTACATCTCATAGTTTTATTTTATTTTATGTTTTATGCCCTTTATGGCAAAAACACAAAATATTTAGTCAAAACCCTGTTTTTTGGACAAAAACACTAAATATGCAATATTTTCCTCCAATGAAAATCAAAAAAATAAATTAATAATTAATAATCGTTTTTTATTAAACGCCTAAATGTCAAAGTACTTTTTGTTTTTGTTTTTTTCATGCCCTTTTTGTCAAAACCTTGTTTTTTATGGTAAAAAACACAAAATATGCAATATTTTCCTCCAATTAAAATGTTAAAAACAAATCATAAATTAATATTTTCTTTAATAAACGCCTACATCTCAGTTTTATTTTATTTTATGTTTTATGCCCTTTATGGCAAAAACACAAAATATGCAATATTTTCTTCCAAAAAATGCAAAGTGTAATAAATGAAGTAACTGTGAAGTAATTGGACCCTTAAATATTACAATAAAATGTTATTATTAAACAAAAAAACATTTATTAACAGGCATAAAAGTACCAAAACTTGGTTACCATTGAGTACCAGGATCGATTCCCAGGCATGGGTTCAAATGTGAAAGGTACTCATTCCCAGTACCGGAGCAGGAAGGGGCTAGGAATAAGTTTCTTCTTTAGACAAGCGTACTGAAGTATTTTTGCTATTAAATGGCTGCTCTGATGGTGACGTGATGACGTCTTCTTGTTTCCTCAGAGAACATCCGATCGGAGACAAGAGTTTTCAGTGTTACATCCGCCAGCAGTCGGAGAGTTCCACCTACTCCATCTGACCTCTTTTTGCACCGCCCAGGACCGCCGCGTCCTTCTGCACTCCCTGCGGTGAGTCCCGGCGAATCGCCGTTTTTTTTTTTTTTTACGTTCGCCGGGCCCCCCGCCCCCTCGTGTCACGGAGGAACTGACCTCAGACAGGAAGAGGAAGTGCAGGGAGAAGAGAAGAAGACGGGAACTTTTCTCACTGGTGCATTCCCCCAGTGAGCGACGTGCACTTTAATCGCCTCCGCATCAACGGACCAATAAGTCACAGCACATTTTCAAAAAGTGGATTTTATCGCTTTGATTTGTACTTTGCTTACGATAGTTCTTTGTAGTCCATGTACCACAGACCAAAAACTCTGTAGTTTGGCCCCCAGCTACACAAGAGCAGACAGCGGGGGCCTCACAAGAAGGGATTGTGGGGACCGTGAGCGCTAATTAGCCCCCTTTTGCCTAAATGTGTCAAAAGTCAATGATTAGCTTCATTTGAAATGTCACGGCAAACGTATTCCTAGCCCCTTCCTGCTCCATCATGGATAAGAATATTCCCTTGGAGACTCTGGCTCGTCAGGCCTGGTCTAGTAAGGCAGTTGGATTTCAAAATGGAATTTTAAGTCGACAAGATGTATTATTTTGTGTCTCAATGATTACAAAACAGCTCCCTAGAAAATGATTTTTAAAAATCGATTCTTAAGACTTTTGTACCGATTCAGCATGGTAATAAATAGGAATCATGATTCAGATATAAATACAAAAATGTACAGCACCCCCAGTATTCGTTCTGGGTTCGATCCCAGGCTCGATTCAACCTTTCTGATAGACAAGCATGACCACAAATCTTTAAATGGTGGCAAAACAACTCATTGGTGGAATGAGACAATATTTGGGTGATCGTTCTCCATGTAAGAGTTTGAAGATAACTTTCAAATTGTGTGCCATCTTGTTTTGAAGACCGGAGTCGAACCACGTCTTCGCTCGTCTTGCCCCAAATTGTTCTGTTTCGCCTCCCTGACCCACCTTTTCCAGTCATTCCAATATCGTCCTAAGTCGTCGTGTTCGCTGACGTCGCCGAGTTTTGCGCCCGTTCTATTTCAAGAAGTCCCCCTACTGGCTGCTGACAGTCTTACACCTCAGAGTCCACTCAGGGTTCTGGGTTTGAATCCAACACTTTCCCCCATTTGCTGCTTCTGATCGTCACCATTGCCAAAACGGTGGCTTCTGAGCACCGCCCACATGTTTCATAGCTCCTGTGCCAGTCAGTACTTTTTATACAGCCCTCCTTTTGACACAAACTAAAGAAAAACACCACCTATTAGATGTGTTTTTTTAATATATATATATATAAATATAAATATCATAACCTGTGATGTTTTCAAACCTTCAATCATGTTTATGTTAGCTGTGTTGTGTGAACTTGACTCTTTGTCATGCGACGACTGAAGTGTATCTTAAAGTGGTGTGTGTGTGTGTGTGTGTGTGTGTGTGTGTGTGTGTGTGTGTGTGTGTGTGTGCGTGTGTGTGTGTGTGTGTGTGTGTGTGTGTGTGTGTGTGTGTGTGTGTGTGTGTGTGTGTGTGTGTGTGTGTGTGTGTGTGTGTGTGTGTGTGTTAGGAGACGATTCGATTCGCGATTCAACACGATTCAAAACGATTTTCTCAATGTATTATTTGGTAAAATAATTAAAATCAACATTTTTCAGTTTAAAGGTTAGAAAAAACTCCTGGTTGCAAAAAGATGGCCTCAAACATCTTTTTTTAATTAATTTTTTTATAAATTTTAGAAAATGATGACTGGATTTCGAATCGGGATAAGTTTGTGTGTCATGGCAACTGAAAGAAGTCAGTGTTAGAGGTGAGATGAAGGCACAATATATATTTCAAAACAACAACAACATCACTGCCTGTTATGAAACTATCTTCTACATGTTGCGCCACATGTTTATGTCACGGAGCATAATTTATTCTTATTCAGCACACACGATATTTGTATTATTTACCTTCCCGTCACGCGTCAGCGGGAAGGTAAACGTGGACTCCAATCCTCCCAGAAGTGTTGATTTATGCAATAATGTTTTTTTTCTCAACATGCAATAATAAGGTTGACTCTGTGAAAGGAGAAGTTTGTCATTTTTACCAGACACTTAAAAGGGAGAAGAGTGTTTTGTATTTCAATAAGCATATTAAATGTGTGTATGAATGGTGAAATGTGATGTTTTATCCTTAATAATGAAATGGAAATATTCATGCACACCTGGTGTCTGTGTCCTTTGTGTCTCTCTCACTTCACTTTGCTTCCAGGTATTTATTAACTGTACATTTACATGTTAAATGTATTGAAGTGTAACAATGTCAACACAATATTTAAACTACACTGGGTATGGGTTAGTTTTTGCCTCATGCCTGTGAGAATCCTGCGTGAGACTGAAGCATTAGGTAATACTGCAGATAATGCCGTATCATCTCTTTGGGACTTATGTGCGTTCTTCACTCGCGCTTTAAATGAGGGGTGAGTCGAAAACTAATCCAGACTCGCTGCAGTTCCCTATTTTCTTTTATCACACACAACTGTTTGATCCAAACAAAGTCATAAGTATGATAGTCACTGCATCTTTTCATCCAAAATAATAAGTGTTGGGCTTGTAAAACGTGGTACTGAGTTTGAAACGCAGTCAGAAATGTTTTTGTTCATGAATTAGTTTTAATTAAGTTTAAAAGGCTGTTTGCAAGCTTAACGCAGATGCCAAGACTTTCAAAATATAGTAAGCATTTCAGCCCGTAGTCACGTACTATTAAATGTGTTATTTTGCACTAAAACAATTTAGTCACATGAATTTGTTTTGGTAAAAACATGTTTCAAATTAATATGTATTTATTTTAAATATTGATATACTTATTTCAAATAATGATATATGTTTAACTTAATATTTATTTACTTTAAATATTCCATCCATCCATCCATTTTCTACCGCATTTATATATATAATTTGATATTTATTTACTTTAAATATTGACGTTAATTTGATGTAATTATTTACTTTAAATATTGATAGGTATTTAATGTAATCATTTACTTTAAATATTAATAGGTATTTGACGTAATATTTATTTTATTTAAATATTTATATATTTACTTTAAATAATGATACATCTTTAATTTAACATTTATTTAATTGAAGCATTTATATATATTTAATATGTTCTTTTTGAAATATTGATACATATTTAATTTAATATTTATTTACTTTAAATATTGATAATATACATTACATTTAATATTTATTTACTTTAAATATTGATATATTTACTTTAAATAATGATACATCTTTAATTGTATATGTATTTACTTTAAATAGTGATACACATTTAATTTAATATTTATGTACTTTAAATATTTCATCCATCCATCCATTTTCTACCGCTTTGATATATATATAATTTGATATTTATTTACTTTAAATATTGACGTATACTTGATGTAATTATTTACTTTAAATATTGATAGGTATTTAATGTAATCATTTACTTTAAATATTAATAGGTATTTCATATAATATTTATTTTATTCTGTGATGAGGTAGCGACTTGTCCAGGGTGTACCCCGCCTTCCGCCCGAATGCAGCTGAGATAGGCTCCAGCACCCACCGCGACCCCGAAAGGGACAAGCGGTAGAAAATGGATGGATGCATTTATTTTATTTAAATATTTATATATTTACTTTAAATAATGATACATCTTTAATTTAACATGTATTTAATTTAAACATTGATAAATATATTTAATATTTATTTACTTTAAATATTGATACATATTTAATTTAATATTTATTTACTTTAAATATTGATAATATATATTTAATATAATATTTATTTACTTTAAATATTGATACATATTTAATTTAATATTTATGTACTTTAAATATTGATAATATATATTTCATTTTATATTTATTTACTTTGAATATTGATATATTTACTTTAAATAATGATACATCTTTAATTTAATTTTATATTTATTTACTTTAAATATTAATACTCATTTAATTTAATATTTATCTACTTCAAATATTGATATATATATATTTGATTTGATATTTATTTACTCTGAATATTGAAAGATATTGAATTTAATATTTATTTACTTTAAATATTGATAGATATTTAATTCAATGTGTATCATAAAAGTGATAATAACAAGTCAGACATTTTTTTTTTTTTTACTTTTAAAACGTAAATCTCCAGATCAACTTATGTTTTTGTTTATTCGTTTAAGGCCTTTTGTGTCAAAAGAAAAATCAATGCAATATTTTCCCCAAAAATATTTCATAATTGGAGCTTTGGATAGGACAATAATTCATAACAACATGTGTTGTAATTAGAGATGTCCGATAATATCGGCCGATAAATGCTTTAATATGTAATATGAAATTATCAGTATCGTTTTTTTTAATTATTGGTATCTGTTTTTTTGTGTGTTTTTTTTATTAAATCAACATAAAAAACACAAGATACACTTACAATTAGTGCACCAAGCCAAAAAACCTCCCTCCCCCATTTACACTCATTCACACAAAAGGGTTGTTTCTTTCTGTTATTAGAATTCTGGTTCCTACATTATATATCAATATATATCAATACAGTCTGCAAGGGATACAGTCCGTAAGCACACATGATTGTGCGTGCTGCTGGTCCACTAATAGTACTAACCTTTAACAGTTAATTTGACTAATTTTCATTAATTACTAGTTTCTAGGTAACTGTTTTTATATTGTTTTACTTTCTTTTTTAGTCAAGAAAATGTTTTTAATTTATTTATCTTATTTTATTTTATTAATTTAAAAAAAAAAAGGACCTTATCTTCACCATACCTGGTTGTCCAAATTAGGCATAATAATGTGTTAATTCCACAACTGTATATATCGGTATTGGTTGATATCGGTATCGGTAATTAAAGAGTTGGACAATATCGGAATATCGGATATCGGCAAAAAAGCCAAAGCCCTAATTGTAATTCATTATTATTCTTCATTTATTTAATTATTATTATTGTTTAAAAAAAAAATGATGCGGGCCGCAAAATGGCCCCCCGGCCGCACTTTGGACACATTTCTATAAAAAAAATGGAGAAGCACGGTAATGGGGGGAGGGGCCCAAAATAAAAATGAATTAACTGACCAATGTTGGTGTTTCTGTCTAAAATGACCGACAATGTAACAATATCTGTGACAACAAACGATACTGAGCCGATGCAGAGCCGAAAAATCAATGCAATATTTTCCCCAAAAACATTTCAGAATTGGAGCTTTGGCCAGGACAATAATTCATAAAAACATGGATTGTAATTCTAAAATGACCGACAATGTAACGATATCTGTGACAACAAACGATACCGAGCCAATGCCGAGCCGAAAAATCAATGAAATATTTTCCCCAAAAATATTTCATCATTGGAGCTTTGGCTAGGACAATAATTCATAAAAACATGGATTTGTAATTCATTATTATTCTTCATTTATTTAATTATAATACTTTTAGAACGTGCCGCGGGGTCGTTAAATGTTGTGTTTCAACAAAATAAAAAAGAATTAACTGACCAATGTTGGTGTTTCTGTCTAAAATGGCCGACAATGTAACGATATCTGTGACAACAAACGATACCGAGCCGAAAAATCAATGCAATATTTTCCCCAAAAATATTTCATCATTGGAGTTTTGGCTAGGACAATAATTCATAAAAACATGGATTGTAATTCTAAAATGACCGACAATGTAACGATATCTGACAACAAACGATACCGAGCCGAAAAATCAATGCAATATTTTCCCCAAAAATATTTCATAATTGGAGCTTTGGCTAGGACGGGGGTCGGCAACCCGCGGCTCTAGAGCCGCATGCGGCTCTTTAGCGCCGCCCTAGTGGCTCTCTGGAGCTTTTTCCAAAATGTATGAAAAATGGAAAAAGATGAGGGGGAAAAAAAAAAATTTTTTGTTTTAGTATGGTTTCTGTAGGAGGAAAAACATGACACAAACCTCCCTACTTGTTATAAAGCACACTGTTTATATTAAACATGCTTCACTGATTAGAGTATTTGGCGAGCGCCGTTTTGTCCTACTAATTTTGGCGGTCCTTGAACTCACCTTAGTTTGTTTACATATATAACTTTCTCCGACTTTCTAGGACGTGTTTTATGCATGGTTATTTACAGCTAGAATTCACCAACTCGAGTATTTCATATATATTTCATATATATATATATGTATGAAATACTTGACTTTCAGTGAATTCTAGCTATATATATATATATATATATATATATATATATATATATATATATATATATATATATATATATATATATATATATATATATATTTATTTTATTTACATAGAAAAAAAATAAAAATACTTGAATTTCAGTGTTCCGGTGGCTATCCATTAGATGGCAGTATTGTCCTGTTTAACTTCTCCGTTCATTGGGCAGGCAAGCTGTTTATATTGTGGGAAAGCGGACGTGAGAACAGGCTGTCCCCACTCAGTCTCAGGTCCGCATTGAGCTGGAGGGGGCGTGGCCTCCAGCTCCGGCTGAATACCGGGAGTTTGTCGGAGAAAATCTCTGCCGGGAGGTTGTCGGGAGAGGCGCTGAATAACGGGATTCTCCCGCTAAAAACGGGAGGGTTGGCAAGTATGTCTGTATGTAATATGGCTTTTAATTTTTTGCGGCTCCAGACAAATTTGTTTTGGTATTTTTGGTCCAATATGGCTCTTTCAACATTTTGGGTTGCCGACCCCCGGGCTAGGACAATAAATCATAAAAACATGGATTGTAATTCATTATTATTCTTCATTTATTTAATTATAATCTTTTCAGAACGTGCCGCGGGGTCGTTAAAAAAAAGTGATGCGGGCCGCAAATGGCCCCTCGGCCGCACTTTGGACACATTGCTATAAAATAATGGAGAAGCACTGTAATGGGGGGAGGGGGCCAAAATAAAAATGAATTAACGGTTGTGTTTCTGTCTAAAATGAGCGACAATGTAACAATATCTGTGACAACAAACGATACTGAGCCGACGCCAGGTGTGATGGGGGTCTGGGGTCCACCCGCGCATGCGCATCACGCTCGAAAGATGAGCGCTATTAAAATGGAGGTTTAGTTAGAGAGCAGCAGTGGGCCTCTCGGCGTGTTTCTTGTTTGCCAAAGCTCTTTTTGAAGCACGAGTTCCACCCACCCACGCACACTCTCGCCCCCCACCCCCCCAACTGGAGCCAAGTATTTCGGAGGCTAAAAACCCAGATTCCAGTCCGCCGAGAAGCACTCACCAGCCCGACGATGAGGAGACACAATCTCCTGTCGCCATGTTTGCTTCTTCTTCTTCTTCTGACCTTCGTCGAAGCTTCGCGATGTAAGTTGAAACTTTCCCTTTAAAAAAAGAAAAAAAAAGGAGTGTTATTTTTTCTTCCAAATACCTCGATTCTAAATGTGTCAGGGAAACATTCCTGCTCGGTTCAGTCCTGTTTTTTTTTGTTTTTTTTGCAATGTCATGTAACACAAAAATAACATGTTTGTTGTCGCGTGCGTGCGTGCGTGCGCGTGCTTGTGCGTGCGCGCGCGTGCCCCTCAGTCCTGAGCCAGCGCGCGGCCTCGCGCTTCCTGCGCCGGCACCGGAGGGCCAACTCTCTGTTTGAGGAGCACAGGGAGGGCAACCTGGAGAGGGAGTGTGTGGAGGAGCTGTGCAACAAGGAGGAGGCCAGGGAGATCTTCGAGAACCAGCCCGAGACGGTAGGCACCGTGACCTCTGACCCCCCCCCCCGTGGTGCCTTCTCCGAAGTACTAAAAAAAAAAAAACATCAAAAAGTGTAATAAAAAAAAAAGCAAACAGGTGACATGTAACCAAAAAAAAAAGTTGCATTGTTGACTTTAGGAACACAAAGCTGCCACGCAGTCTTAGTTTTTAAGGCCTCACGAGACCAAAGGTGGGTAGAGTAGCCAGAAATTGTACTCGAGAGTGCTGTTACTTTAGAGATTTATTACTCAAGTAAAAGTAAGGAGTAGTCACCCAAATATTTACTTGAGTAAAAGTAAAAACTACTCTAGTACTGAGTAACTGATGAGTAACCTGTTCGTTTAATGATGACGGCAACAAATAATGCACAAAAACATAAAAATAGCCATGAGCAAATTCAGAGCCAGGAATATCTCTTAAGCAACTAAAACAATAATATATATTAAATAATAATACATTAACATAAAAAAAAATTGAGGCAAATTGAGCCACAATAACTTACAAACCCCGTTTCCGTATGAGTTGGGAAATTGTGTTAGATGTAAATATAAACGGAATACAATGATTTGCAAATCCTTTTCAACCCATATTCAGTTGAATATGCTACAAAGACGACATATTGGATGTTCAAACTGATGAACTTTTTTTTTTTTGGCAAATCATTAACTTTAGAATTTGATGCCAGCAACACGTAACAAAGATGTTGGGAAAGGTGGCAATAAATACTGATAAAGTTGAGGAATGCTCATCAAACACTTATTTGGAACATCCCACAGGTGAACAGGCAAATTGGGAACAGGTGGGTGCCATGATTGGGTATAAAAGTAGATTCCATGAAATGCTCAGTCATTCACAAACAAGGATGGGGGCGAGGGTCACCACTTTGTCAACAAATGCGTGAGCAAATTGTTGAACAGTTTAAGAAAAACCTTTCTCAAGCAGCTATTGCAAGGAATTTAGGGATTTCACCATCTACGCTCCGTAATATCATCAAAGGGTTCAGAGAATCTGGAGAAATCACTGCATGTAAGCAGCTAAACCCGTGACCTTCCATCCCTCAGGCTGTACTGCATCAATAAGAGACATCGGTGTGTAAAGGATATCGCCACATGGGCTCAGGAACACTTCAAAAACCCACTGTCAGTAACTACGGTTGGTCGCTACATCTGTAAGTGCAAGTTAAAACTCTCCTATGCAAGGCAAAAACCGTTTATCAACAACACCCAGAAACACTGTCGGCTTCGCTGGGCCTGAGCTCATCTAAGATGGACTGATACAAAGTGGAAAAGTGTTCTGTGGTCTGACGAGTCCACATTTCAAATTGTTTTTGGAAACTGTGGACGTTGTGTCCTCCGGACCAAAGAGGAAAATAACCATCCGGATTGTTCTAGGCGCAAAGTGTAAAAGCCAGCATGTGTGATGGTATGGGGGTGTATTAGTGCCCAAGACATGGGTAACTTACACATCTGTGAAGGCGCCATTAATGCTGAAAGGTACATACAGGTTTTGGAGCAACATATGTTGCCATCCAAGCAACGTTACCATGGACGCCCCTGCTTATTTCAGCAAGACAATGCCAAGCCACGTGTTACATCAACGTGGCTTCATAGTAAAAGAGTGCGGGTACTAGACTGGCCTGCGTGTAGTCCAGACCTGTCTCCCATTGAAAATGTGTGGCGCATTCTGAAGCCTAAAATACCACAACGGAGACCCCCGGACTGTTGAACAACTTAAGCTGTACATCAAGCAAGAATGGGAAATAATTCCACCTGAGAAGCTTCAAAAATGTGACTCCTCAGTTCCCAAACGTTTACTGAGTGTTGTTAAAAGGAAAGGCCATGTAACACAGTGGTGAACATGCCCTTTCCCAACAACTTTGGCACGTGTTGCAGCCATGAAATTCTAAGTTAATGATTATTTGCCAAAAAAAAATAAAGTTTATGAGTTTGAACATCAGATATGTTGTCTTTGTAGTGCATTCAATTGAATATGGGTTGAAAAGGATTTGCAAATCATTGTATTCCGTTTATATTTACATCTAACACAATTTCCCAACTCATATGGAAACGGGGTTTGTAACAGCACCATAGGCTCAGTAGGCAGAGATTACAAAGGAAAATAACAAGTTAGCCTTTACGCAAACCATAAACTGATAGGTGTGGGCTGCACCTGGGAACACACTGTGCACTTTTGATTGGTGTTTCTATGCATGCATGCATGCATGTGTGTTTGTCTGTCTGTCTATGAGGGTGCAGTGCGTTAATAAATGTCCGCACACGATGTACATTTGACAGTGATTCATAGCAGGGAAGCTAACATCAGCCTACGGTGACAGCCAAAATATCTACTAACGTTACTTACGAGCGATGTGCTTCCTGAAATTTGACGTTCAGTTCATGTAAGCTTAAGCTTGTTAATCATGTGACCGCCTGGCTCTGTTTGATTGGTGAAACGGAGTCAAACGTCACCAGTGACCGCAGGCATGCGATAGATCCTACTTTGAAGGTCTGTCTGACAAACCAAAACAAACAAAGCGTGCATTAACAGATCGATAAAAATCAGTAGCGAGTAGCGAGCTGAATGTAGATAAATGGAGCGGAGTAAAAGTAACTTTTCTTCTCTATAAATAAACTCAAGTAAAAGTAAAAGTATGTTGCATTAAAACTACTCTTAGAAGTACAATTTATCCCAAAAGTTAGTCAAGTAGATGTAACGGAGTAAATGTTGCGCGTTACTACCCACCTCTGGACGAGACCCTATTGGGGCGGTACAGCTCGGTTGGTAGAGCGGCCGTGCCAGCAACTTGAGGGTTCCAGGTTCGATCCCCGCTTCCGCCTTCCTCGTCACTGCCGCTGTGTCCTTGGGCAAGACACTTTACCCACCTGCTCCCAGTGCCACCCACACTGGTTTAAATGTAACTTAGACATTGGGTTTCACTATGTAAAAGCGCTTTGAGTCACTAGAGAAAAGCGCTATATAAATATAATTCACTTCACTATTGTAATTGCTCCGGGCTTTATTTTTCACTTCGATCGCATTTTCCAGGCCTTTATCGCGCATGAATGTCACCAGTTTTTGCATGCGCGTACATTATTGTATGAAATTACAGGCCTCCAATTTGAACTTTTTAAGGTCAAGGCAAGTGTTGCCTTAAAGGAGGGCTCGTATTTTAGGGCACCAAGGCAAGTTAGAAGGGCACCAAGGCAAACATTATTTTCTTTCTAGGCAGGATATATATACACATACATACATACATATATGTGTGTGTGTGTCTGTGTGTGTGTATGTATGTATGTATTCCATCCATTTTCTACCGCTTGTCCCGTTCGGGGTCGTGGGGGGCGCTGGAGCCCATCTCCGCTGCATTTAGGCGGAAGGCGAGTAGAAGGGAAAGTCAAACACACAAACAGTCAGAGTGGACATTTACAGGGTAAAATAAACACATTTTTGGGTGTAATAATAGATAAATAGATAATAATAATAATAGATGACAAAATGAACTGGAAATCTCATGTAAAAATATACAAAATCAAGTGGCAAGAATGACCAAAGGAAAATATGTTCTGGACTAAAAATCACTTCATATTCTCTGGTTCTCAACCTTTTTTCAGTGATGTACCCCCTGTGAACATTTTTTTTAATTCAAGTACCTCCTAATCAGAGCAAAGCATTTTTGGTTGAAAAAAAGAGATAACAAAGTAAAATACAGCACTATGTCATCAGTTTCTGATTTATTAAATTGTATAACAGTGCAAAATATTGCTCATTTGTTGTGGTCTTTCTTGAACTATTTGGAAAAAAAGATATAAAAATAACAAAAAATTTGTTGAAAAATAAACAAGTGATTCAATTATAAATAAAGATTTCTACACATAGAAGTAATCATCAACTTAAAGTGCCCTCTTTGGGGATTGTAATAGAGATCCATCTGGATTCATGAACTTAATTCTAAACATTTCTTCACAAAAAAAGAAATCTTTAACATCAATATTTATGGAACATGTCCACAAAAAATCTAGCTGTCAACACTGAATATTGCATTGTTGCATTTCTTTTTGACAGACATTTAAAAAAAATCTCACGTACCCCTTGGCATACCTTCAAGTACCCCCAGGGGTACGCGTACCCTCATTTGAGAACCACTGCTCTACTGCTCGCTGGTGTTACCATATCTGAGTTATTGTGCAGAAATATGAGGAAACAATTACAAAAGTACACTTCATTTACTAACTGTGTTAGATAATACATAATGTTGGATATAGAGAACATACAAACACTTACTTTATTGAATCACACATATAAAAATTCAGTGATTCAACAGCTAAAAGTATTTACAAAGCAAACTATAATGTACAATGTATAAATACATGAGCTTATGTAACGGAATTTCGTTCTTATCTGTGCTGTAAAGTTCAAATTTGAAGGACAATAAAAAAGAAGTCTAAGTCTATAACCTGTTACTCAAGTAATACAACATTTTTTCTCAACAAAGCCAAAGGAATATAACCTTAGAGGAAAATCACATTTAAAACATTTGTATGCGCGTACAACACTTAAAACCTTTAGTATATCAGTATGTGGAATTAAATTATGGACTGGGTTAACCAAAGCAATCAAACAAAGCACCAATATG